>NC_135736.1:22690000-22922500 GCF_041903045.1 Epinephelus lanceolatus
CATATTGCTGGTCTGTGTTAATAGTGCTAAGCATAATAAGGCCTTGTGCAGTGTTGTAGCCTGTGATTTAGAACGATTGTATCACAAATTTATCCAAGGAAAACACAAAATTTCTTTAGACAGAATAAAATCAGTCTCTCTTTGCTGCAGAAAGTTTCACACAAGCTTTTAGTTTTACAATAATCAACACATTTACAGCCTAATTTAATTTCATTTTATCCCCCTTCTTTTTTTACTGCAGATGCAGATGGTGGTCCAGTGCCTTGCTTGAGGGTACTTAACTGCATATGCTGAGATAAGAGATCCTTTTGCACTCTCATTTCAGTCCATCCAGAATTTTGCAATCAAGTACAAAATCTGATAAAATCTCCTCTTTGCCCACTTATGTGTGTCTGTGTGCTCTTACCATCGAAACAGTGAATGTGCAGAACAGTGTGAGCTCTTTTGCGATTGGCGGTCCACTCTAGTAGACAGGGTGGGTACGTTCGGACATACTCTGGACCGACATTCAGCCGCTGCAGAGCTTGAAGCAGACGGTGTTGACACACACAGTTGTAGCCCTCCGGGCCGTAGTCAGACACAAACCTACAACAACAACATGCGCAGAGAGAGATGCAGACTGAAGTACTAAAGAAACTTGCATACACAGAAAAGCAGGTGATACATATACTGTATAATTATTACCTGGCCATATCTATGAACATTAATATGAACATACATCACTGTTTGACAGTGTCTCTTACTTCAGTAAGTACTTGGCCAGCCTTTGAGAGGGCAGGAAGGCAGAGAGACAGGAGGACAGGAGGAGCCAACCACGCTCTGAATTCAAAATGTTAGGATTCCTCCACACCTAACAGAGGAGAAGAGAAAGTAAAGAGATAATGTGCAATTAAAGTATAAGATTTTGTCTCATTTGGGTTTTTATTTCCATTCCATTGGCTAGAAAAATGAGCTGGGTCTCACCTGATTGACTACCTGAGCCAGGATTTCATCTCGCAGGCTGGGATTGGCAAGTCCCCTCTGGATGATATAGTTCCCAAACAGATTCTCCTGAGCCCCATTCAAGTTTGGATCGCCCATAAATCTTAGTATCTGTCAAAAGCAAAGGGATTTACAACGCATACTGTACCCTTACAAGACAAATTACACCAATAAAGGATGTAAAGCTTTTTAGAGGTCCTTTGTTTTCAGGTTATGCTTTGGCCTGCTGTAATATATGGTTACATCTTACTCTGGAAACAGTCTGAATCACTGACTTTTGGTAAACACAGTATACGATGTACACTTATCAGCCATAACATTAAAACCAGTGATGGGTGAAGTGAATAACAGTGATCATATTGTTACAATGCAATGTTCTGCTGGGAAACCTTGGGTCCTCCTGGCATTCATGTGGATGCCATTTAACATGCACCACCCACTCAAACACTGTTGCAGACCAAGTAAACCCCCTGAAGACAACAGCATTCTGCAATGGCAGAGCTGTCCCAGCAGGACAATGCGCCATTTCACACCTCGAAAACTGCTCAGGAATGGCCCATGGAATGGGACAAAGAACTTACAGCGTCAACCTGGCCTCCAAATTCCCCAAATCTTAATCCGATCGACCGTCCTTTGGTAACCAAGGCATGGATACAGGACCACTGGGGGCTGTCCTGTTGTGTCTGGCATCAGGGTGTCGGCAGTGGATCCTTTGAGACGTGTGTGTTGCGAGGTAGGGCACCCACATGTTCCACAGACACTCAGTAAGATGGGATCTAGAGAATGTGGAGGTCAGGGTGACACCTTGAACTATTTGTCATGTTTCTTTGGCCATTCCTGACCAGTTTTTGGCACATTGCCCTTCTGGGGGCAGTGCCATCAGGTAGTGCCGTTGCAGTGAGGGGGTGTATTTGGTCTTCGAGCATGCTGGGTGGGTGATGCATGTCAGATGGAAAGGTTTCTGAGCAGAACACTGCATTGTAACAAGATCAATGCTATTCACTTCACCTGTCAGTGGTTTTAATGCTGCATTTAAAAGGTGTATATCACAAAAAAACCTTACAACCAAAATTATACTACCAGAGTTTCTACCATGCTACAAAAAACTCTCTCTCTTTTTTTTTTTCTTTCTTTAAATCAGTTTAAACTACAGCATGTGTTAATTTGATTTTGTGACACTGTTTAGCAGCTGACTTAATGGTCCTAAATGCTGGTGTTTACCAGCAGCATGTGAATGCAACATGTACCAGAATGAAAACGTTCAGGGCTCCTTGTTTCAGCTCCTCATCCATTCGAATCAGTGAACTCTCCAGTGGGGCAGTCAGCATCCCAAGCAACGGCTCCTACAACACACACACACACACACACACACACACACACACACACACAGTGTATATGACTGATAATAAACAGTGACTGTTTACGTAGTTATGTGGATGGAGTGCTGCAACAACACTGTCCTGGGTCCAGTCAAGGTCACCAAGGTTAGTTTATGTTTCATTCATGGGTTCACGTGTAGATTTCCTGCGCGTACTCGGTTTGTGTTTACCCTAAATATGGCCCGGATGTAGTGTGTCATGAGGTAGTTGTTGATATCCAGGGGCAGGGTCAGCTGGGGGTCAACCTGAACCTTTGGAGCCTGGACCACCGCCAAGCAGTCAGAATGCAGCTCTTCACCACCTGCACACACACACACACACACACACACACACACACACACACACACACAGCAGGCCACATGTCACCACAGAAATATGACAATAAATATTGTTGAACCCACCTGCAAAACAAGGTGGAACACATCTGTTGATGGAAGTTTATTTATAGCACAGAGTGACTGCAGATCAGTGTGTTGTATATATACTGTGTTTGTGTGAGTGTGTGCACACCTGAGGCTGCCTGTAGCAGAACTGCCAGCTCAGCAGGGATAGGCAGCGTTGTCACATTCACCACTTCTCTGTTGATGCGATCCTACACACATCGCAAACACACACATATACAAACACTTACATTACACACTGATGCAACATCTTCATCTTTTCTCCTTCCTCTCACACACTTTATTTCACACCCTCACTCACCTCCTCTGCCTTCCTTGCAGGCTCCACCACTGTCTGACAGAAAAGAAAACAGCATCACACTTCACACATTTGTTTATTTTTTTTGCTCATTTTTCAAACACGAAAACTGTAAATGACACAGACACAGTGTGCATACCCTCATGTAACGCTGGCGGTTGACAATGAGCAGCACAGCAGAGCGGAGCCGGATGAGGTACTTCCTCCTCTGAGCAAACTTTTTTCTGTTCAGGAAAAGATGGATTATTCATACAGATACAGAAAGAGGAGAGGGAGATGTTGAAGGAATTGGCACGTTTTAGTTTTTAAGTCTGATGTTTTACTGTAACGTCAGTCACTGTAATTAGAACAGACAGCACAAATGGTGTAGCAAGATTTGTGTTAATCACACTTATAGAGTTAGTTATAGCTTCTGTGCATGAGGTATAATTTCCCTGAATTCATCAAAGCGTGACCGATGATTCTTAAGTATCATTACAGATTTAAAAGGTTTGACCTTGCTTTTATTGCCATTTTAGTGCCGTCATTAAACAAGTAGGTGAATTATTACACGTTCAAATACAATGCTAATTTGCATCACGTCTCCAGGTTTTGTCAGACTGGCAGTGAGTGAGAAATCTATCACCTTTGATGGATGAGCACCACCTGATTCGTCTGACCCCGTCTCCTCACATGAAGGACAAAAGAAGCAGGTTGTCTGTGATAAGCTTTGACCTATTTGGCTCTCTGAAACCAAACACTAAAGCCTGAATTGCCCAGCTCAAGACTGAAACTCCAGACTCAGGCAGGACGGGTTGCTGCCCATTAAAGAAAGCTAAAGCTCTTAAGAGTCAACTGCCAGTGAGAGGCCAATGATACGAGTGGTTTTCAAACTGAGCACTGGGTGCATTTGTCTGTTTGTGCATTTATCTGTTTGTCAACAGGATTACGAAAAAACTACTGGCCTGATTTTCATAACATTCAGATGAAGGGTGAGTCATGGGCCAAGAGGGACCCATTCAAGAGGCTCTATGTGAAATTCAGAGCATATGAGCTGTCTGGACACCGTTCCAAACATGGAGATGGCTGAGCTGGCACTAGCAGCTAACTGTGTTAACTCCGTAAACAGCTCAAAACAACAGCAACAGTGCTGACAGAGCTTACAGTTATAACCGGGGGGAACAGGAGGGTGGACGCTACACTTTCGCAAAAACACCGTCCCAATATCAGCGTAACTGCCATTTGAGCACAGTGAAAAGCGGCAGCCATGAGCAACCCAGTCGGATACACACATGCACCAACATGCATTCATGACTGGACCAGCTTACTGCAACAAACTACAGAGAAGCTCGGATTACAACACACACAGAGTTAGTGTGACTTAATTATCTGCTGAGGACGCTGTTACTCTGCTTATCTTTACATAGAAAATAGTGGTTAGCTGCTATATTAATGCTCTGAATATCACATACAGAACCTTTAAATTTTGAAGCGGAGCTTAATCAGGGGGCGGACACACCAAGATAGGGCATTTGGCCTTGGCGGATGTCTGCGCTCTGAGTGCTCGTGTTCTAAGGGCCACACCTCTATTTCAGTCATGAGCTGTTAAATGTAAGTTGAAATTGACCCAAGGTGAACATTACCTGGCCAGGTAGCCTCTGCAGCGAGCTTCAAACATGGTCACACGCAGTCGCAACTTGGCAAACTTCTTTCGGATCATACACGCACGGGTGTACCTCTGCAGCGTCTTGGCAGCGATGTTCAGCACACGGTCACGCTTCCCCTCCAACAGCTGATACAGTTCCTCTTTCAGGAAAATCTAACGCACACAAACACACATATGAACCTCAGTATAACAGTATTTGCTTCTTTTATTTGATTCATTTGACCTTATTTTGTATGTGTTTATGTTACTGAGACAGCTCACCTTACTGACTCCCAGCTGATACGAGCCACTCTTAACTGGAGCAAGCTTGTGGAGCATGGCGACACAGTTTTCTCCATCTGCAGGTGGAGGATCCTCCAGGCAAAGCAGGGCCTTATACCTGAGCATGCCCACACGCAAATATTAAAATGACAATCTAGTATGAATTCTGGAGTAAATGTGAACAAGGATCAGTGAAATCCAAAGTTGCAATATGTGTCTTACAGACATGGATGTAATATCAAATGAGCCATAGGGCTCAAGGGTCCCCTAAGCCGGAGCCTCTGCATGCAGTCGCTTTTATTAACTTTGCATTTCTTGTCAAAAGGCTTAGTCATTCATATCAATAATAGAGCCCCAACAGTACCTAAAAAAAGAAATGCTGAAGGAATAGCCTATTTTCACTCTGAACAGGTCAGAAGACACAGTCTTTCTCTCCCCTCAGTTGATCTGAAGGACTTTAGATATGCTGACCACTGTTTACAGTTTGTTCAACATGCATCTACTCATGGACAAGCTGCTGAGCTGTAACATTAGCTAGCTCAGTGGGGCTGGGTAAGCTAGCAGTAGATGCACGCTTCCTTCTGTGTGGTGATATGGTTGGCGGGTGTAATCTGGTAGAAAGAAAAAATTTCCTTTGAAAGTGCTCACAACAAGGTCTATGTAATATCTTGAGTAACTGGGTCATGATTTTTGAAAAAAAAACCCAAAACAAAACCCAACAACATTGCTGCTGAGTCTTTCAGATGTATTTTTTGGCACTTGGAGCTCCACAAGCTGAGTGTCATCTAGGTCCATTACATTTGAGAGAAGGCAGACATCTCTACAACCCATATCTCCAACACTCGGTAACTCACACCAAAACAATCTAGCACCATAAACAGCACTACAGGTAGAAGGAAAAATATGTATTTCTGATTTTGGGGTAAGCTGTTCCTTTACCTCAGTGTGAATGTAAAACTTGAAGACCTAGGGCAAGGCTGGTTGGTATTCTGGGTTGCGGTAGTTAAGTATTAGTTTGTATTTAGGAGCTTTAATGTGAATCTAATTGACTGTGAATGTTGCACTCTCAAACTGTTTTTCTGTAATACTGTACGTCAGACTATTTTGGCAGCCAGTGGTCAGAGGTGCTGTGAGATCAATTGGTTACTGCTGCTTTCCTACTGCAGGAACTGGCAAGTGCCAGATGGCTATTTCAGCATGAAGAAATTGGTGTGTGAACTGTACTCCTGCCAGAAAAAGCCAATACTCCCAGCAATTTTTTTTTCACCATATGAGGGATGTGAGTGGTAAGAGAACAAAAACAATTCGTTTCAGGAAAGAAAGCTTAACAGCAGGCTGAGATACCATAGTTTCAGCTTACATGGTTCAATTAGACCTCACATTTTCTCAAATAGGTTTAAGGTGAAGATTGCTTAGTCACCAACCTTTTTAGGAAGCTGTGAAAGTGCAGTCTGACTGGATAACCCTCCTTCCTGATATGAATGGTCTCCATGATGCCAGAGTAATGTAGCTGAGTGTTGACCAGCTCCATGTCAAACACTCCTGGCTCCTACACATACATATACATAATACACATCAGCTGCATGTTACAGACAAATTAAAATGCAAAGAAATAAAATAAAATAAACACTGCAAACCTGCACACATCATCCAACTTGTAAATATACCTTATGATGGTTTGGCTTGATGCATCGCACAAAATAAGGGTTACACCTGTCACAGATAGATGAGAACGAACGGATGGATAAATGAACATATGATTTGATACAGGCTTAGTACATTAGTCCTGCGTAAGGAGGTTTCCACCTGGGAGGAAACTAAGGGAAACCAACTAAGCAAGAAATTGGTAGAGCAGGGCATGGTTTTACAGTTGAAGCAACATATTAACAGTTTAAGAAGAGATCTCCAGAGGCCTCTGTTTTCATCTGTAAGAGACGTGACTGAGCTCAAATTAAGCAAATGAAATTAATCTTCACAAAATAAATGGCTCCTATAAACACTGGCATGGGAGGCTTATAGAATTGCCAGAACTGATCTCTAATCACTTTAGTCTATGGGTAAACCAAGGCACAGCACATTATTCAGTACTCACTCATTGTCTATTAAGGGTCAACGCCATGATACAGCATGTGCCCCTCCCTCTTTCAATCATTCCGTAGTCCCCGCAAGTGATGGGTGAAACGATTCTTTTTACAATATTGAACCTTTGGAGCTTTGATACTTTTTGCAAAATATGTGTCTCCTCGACACTCCTTTATTGTACATGCACGTACGACAGCTAATGCTGCCTGCCTCACAAAACTTTAATGCATTAGCGGTCATCATGTTCTAGTTTAAATTAAAAAAGATTAAATACTGTATTAATTTTGATGCATTGGTTCAAATTCCCACTTGTATGTTGATAGGCTATGTAAGCTCAATACGATGTTGGAAAACCTGATATGACTCCATCGATTTGTCGTTCTTCATTGCCAAGCAGCAGATGTCCCACTTTGAGAGAACGCCTCATTCTGTCTTGTTCAGTGAGTGTAATTGCCAGACTGTCTGGACTCGAGTTTGATTCAATGGCTTCTCATTCAATCACCAAAGCAGTGTGAGCAGAACCCTATGATAACATTGAGCAGGTGAGTGGGTGAGCATTTAGACGTCTGACAGGCTGACCCAGAACATATAGGACACTAAAAAGAGTTGTTCAAAAAGATCTGCTTGTTCATTTTCGTCTATCGCTGGTCCCTGCATCACACACACTTGCTACGTCTTATCTCACAGCAAATTTTGGACACTTACATATCTGCCTCCTCAGTAGCAAAACATACATGAATTAATGTTTATGTTGAGGGCATTAGATTGTGCATACATTTTTCGCTTATAGTTTTGGACAGTCAAATGAGTTGGAGGAAGGCAATTCTAACACTATAGGGAGGGAGCGGTGTTGAATACAGCTTTACCATTTTCCTCTGATGTTACAAACGTGCTTTAGAGGTTCCTACATTGTCCTTAAGGCTAAATGTTTGACTCAAACCTTTCCATCTTCTCCACCAGCTCCTGCAGGCTGCTCTGGAACTTTGCACTGACTGTGTTGGCCTGATAACGACGAGCCGTGCTGCTGCGCCGTACGTTCGACCGCTGCTGTGACCCAGACTCTGAGTGCTTCAAGAAGAGGCTGGACACCATCTGCACACACACACACACACACACACACACACACACAAAACAATTAGGTAAGCCACAGTGTGAACAGTCAGTTCTGAGCATCGTGTTATTTAATAGGAGGGTAATATTGCTGTTTGCATGTGTATTGAATACATGGTGAGTTTCAAACTGCAGAATTAGTAAAGTACTAGTGTAACCTAATGTCAACTAAAATGTATTCCTAACTGAAAACAATAATAACTAAGTGGGTCTCAACAGAAAAGGTAAAAGCAAAAGTCAAAACACACATTGTGCCACACACCCACAATGCAAGATGATGAGTAACAATCATAATATTTAACTGAAAATAAAAAATTAAATACTGTAAATGTCAGAACAATAAGAGAGAGAAAGTCATAAGTAAGTCTATCGAAACATCTCACTTTGTTCTTGCTCTGGATGAAGAGGTCTAAAACATCCTGTCGGACTGTGTCGAAGTTCTTATCCAAGAATTTGTGCACCTGCACCACAAATTATCAGAAAAGTGTTCAGTTTAAACCAGGAATTCAAGAGTAACAGACAAACAGAAGTGTAACAGCACCATAACCACTGATCCAAGGTGGAGAATTTAAAGGGACAGTTCACCTTAAATCAAAATTTGTTTTTCCTTTTCTTTTGTAAAACATCTTAAATTGTTACAAGTAAAAACAGAGAAAAAGGGAAAAGTGTCACAAACAGTGTAAGACAGAAATGTACCTGGTATGTGACTTTCCCAGCATAGTGTTTCAGGGTGAACTCTGGCAGCGGCATCTTTGGCCTGGCATATAGCGGGTTGTTTCCATGGTGATAGTGGCACTTCTGAAGGAAGGTGTGGTCGGTTGCCTAGCAGTGATTGGAGATGGTTGGTGAGCCATGGAAACTAAATCTTGACAGCACAAACACATGTTGCCTGTGTGTGTTCGGCAGATTGCCTCAGTCAGTTACTCGTGTAACACTGTGTTCATATTTCACTCTGAGCAGTGGAGACACTTCATAATACATTTATCTCAAGATGAGCTTCTTACATTGGGAGCCCTGGGAATAATGATAACAGCAGGCAGGCAATTAAGTGAGCATGTGGGATAGTTTAGTATTGATCCAGCTACAATATACTTAAGAAAAATCCAATATGTGAGATGTTTAACTCAATTTCCTTTTAAAAGTGAGATATGAAATATTTGGAATGTGAGTTATTGTCAGCTGTTGCCTTTTTTCACAATACACATAAATAAAAGATTTAAAAGTTTCTAGCAATCCAATCTAACTTCAATGAAGTACACATGCTATCTTGTTTCCACTTTACTTCCATCAAGCTGTGTTTATTATTACATTTTAGCGATTTCCTGTAACTTTAGAAAAGAAGAGTTTAAATCAAGTGTGGCAGTACCTGAGGGAAACCGCACTGATCATCCAGTATGCGCAGGATCCCGTGGGGCTTAGCAGCAATGAGGTCGAGACAGGCCTGGTTGTGGCTGAAGGGCTGCTGCTGCCACTCGATCTGCTCCCGCATGTACTCCTCCTACACACACAGCACAAAAGTTTATCAGGTTGGTGTGTGTATAAAACTCCTCTAACTCCACTGTTGGTTGTTTTCACTTCAGCTGAAGTGTTGCTGTGTCCACTATAGTTGGTGTGATTTAATGACCTTGTGGGTTTATGAGAGCTTCTCTGAAATGAGTCACATTACAAACAAGGCTGTGCATCTTTTAACTCTACATTAATGATACTGGATCTTTTCTTGCCTCTTAACTAAAAATAAAGGTGTTGTTGGGTTCAGATCTCTCAGATTTATGGCTGTGGTTTGTAACCTTTATTAAAAAAATAGCTTTTCTTATATTTGCTCAAACTGACTCTGTTTACACGGCACTAAATAAGGTAGATGTGTGTGAAAAAAAATCATATTCCTCTGCCTATTCTATTGCCTTATAGAGCCTCTAATGGCCTTACTGCATGTGAACAAAAACAACCAATTAGAGCCGAGGAGTCTCGAACGCAGCTGTCAATCACTGCTTGTGAACTGCGGTTAAACTACGTAGTGTTGATCAAATATAAATCAAGATTCTGTTACTGCATTGCTTATTCTTCACCTTAAATGTTTTCAGAAACATATTTCAGTGCACTGTTTAGTTGTAAAATGAGAAAGCTGGTCTAGCCAGTGAGCGGTGATTGATATTTTTGTCGACTGTATCCAACATGGTGGCCAGGTCACAAAATGTCTCATTTTACAGCTGAACAGTAGAGAATCAAGAATCTTGATTTATATTTGATCAGCGCTGCCTAGTTTTCTTGAGCAGTGAGTGACATGATTAACAGCTGCATTAGAGATGACTCTTACTGGTTGTTTTTGGTGCACAGTGGTATATTCCAGCAAATGTCATTACATGCAGTAGTTTTTTTTAAGATATTTTTTGGGGCATTTTGCCTTTAATGAACAGGACAGGTAAGCGTGGGGGGGTATGACATGCAGCAAAGGGCCACAGGCGGGCCGCCGTGGCAACAGCCCTGTACATGGGGCACCTGCTCTACCAACCAAGCCACCAACGCCCCAGACTTTTAGCACATTGTAAGTTTTAGCAAATATGAAACAAATTTACTTTCATAAAAGTTACCACCTGTAGCTCTGACGTTTCAAATGTACTAACCCAGTTAGCATTAATTTTTTTCCTTGCTGTTTTATGGTTACACGTACCTGTTTTAGTAGATTCAGTTTTAGTCAGTCTTCTTTTTTCTTTTTTTTTTTTAAATAATAACAGAATAATGATAAAAGTAGTTTTGAATTTGAGGATGAACTGCAATGTGTAACGAGCTTTACCTTTCACCCCATTTTTAAAAGATATTTATGTACATACATGGCCAAGAATACAGCTTTCCACAGCTCTAATCCCCCATCTCTTGCATTCTTGAATACATAGATTTTAAGAAATCAGGTAACAGTGGAAAGCTGAGTGTAACCCAATTACCTGATGGCATGTGAAGACATTGAACCCAACCTTTCTTATGATTATACTAACTTGTCTTAAATGCTCTTTTTTCACATTTTGACTTTTCAACCATACAGTATGTAGGCTGGTTTAACCTTTTGACAAAACACAATATGTGAATGAAAATATCAACTTGTAGTTTCCCTGACCTGCTCCTCCTGGAAGATGACCCTGTTAAAGAAGAACTGCAAAGTTTCATTGGCGTAGTTGATGCACAGCTGCTCAAAGCTGTTCACCTGTAGCTCCTGGAGGGCAAAGAGTGGAGACATTGGGGAGTTGCGGAGTTAACACAAGTCAGCTCAGACGCATCAGCGCTGTGACATTATTGAGCGAGATCACTCTTTAGCTTAACCTCAAATCCATAGATGTCCAATATGGAGATGGAGAGGGCTTCGTTGCGAGGGTAGACCCGTCCGTTGATGCGCTCTGTCAGCCAACTAAACAGCAGCGAGTACAGGATCTTGGCAACGGCATCTCTATGAAAAACACACAATAAGGTTTCTATGGAAACAGAAAACCCGGTTCCTATGGAAACAGAGGACATCTGAAAAATCTCTCCCCCAGCCCTGACGTCCTTTGTCCTCACATGCCTCTACCAAAGATTGGAAGAGAATATCAAAGACGCTTTACTCCCTCTCAGTAGTCTCCTGGCATGATTTTTGAAAAAAAATGAGGACATTAAAAACCCTCAAACAAGATTCGACTTTTATTCCAGGTTATTCCATGCAGAGGTAGGTGAGTAGTATTTAATTTAACAGATACTAAATTCAGTCTCACTGACCTGGCATCCACAGCATTCTCAACTGTGAGCGGAGTGAAGATCTTCTCTCTTACTGTGTCCTGGGGGATCAAACACATCTGTTATCTGACAACATCTCCTTAATTGTTATAACATAATTACATATATGTGTGGTTTGTGTGTGAGGGTGTCACTGTGTTCTGCTCACTGTCATTTTGAAGGTGACAGCCTTCTGCAAGCCGTCAGGTGAGACCTGCAGCAGCTCGGCTACCACCCTGATCTCCTGCGCGCTCACCACCGAGGCGACCTCCTGACCCTCAGCCTGCAGGGACGCACACCCACACGCACAGAGGCATACACATTCATTATTACCATCATCTATCAACATCATCATTATCATTCAGCCGTGAAACTAAAAGCATTTACTTGGCCTGGGTGTGTGTCTGTGTGTGTGAGACAGAGAGACCTGGTGTGGCTGGAAGTAGACGTTCCCCAGATGAAGGACAGAGGACAGCAGTCTGTAGATGCCGTTATGCTCCTCTGGGGTGAAACACAGGATGTCCATGGCATTCAGCAGACGCCTGAAGTCCTCCCCATCATCCTTGCCCTCTATGGTACAATCCCCTCCCTGCACTCATGTACACACGGATCACAGACACACACACACATACACCGTTATCAACAACAACATACTTACCCCCAGCCTGTTTAATCACAGCTCTAATTAAAGAGCAACTTATCAGCAGCTCAAAGTCTTGTTTTCGCAGACCTCCAGGGGGTTCAACTTCTCACCTTGCTGCAGTGATGTAGAAGTATATGTCAGGGTGTGTCAGTATACTGTGATGTCACTGCTGGGTGTGGTTACTGGGGCACATGTCTGACTACACTTTCACACTTCTGACCATACAGAGGGCAGTGAAACACTACGATTCAGCCTGGTGTTACGTTATTATTCAAAAAAGTGAGCCACATGTGCTCGTAGTAGTAACCACAACCAATAACAATGTAATTAGTCAAGGATCTTTAATCAGCAGTGGCATGAGCAACGTGTTGCTTTGTGTTTCATCACATTTCATGGAGTGGTACATAGAAATTCAAGAGAGCAAACTGGCTCAATGGTAGCACAAAAGTGTGCAAGGGCAGGGATACACTGTCAGAGTAGGGCTGGGTATCATTTAAAAAATTACAACACCAGTACCAATACCAGTGCCTTTAAAGTAATACAGATACCACCAGAGCACTTTATTTGATACTTTTTTATTTTTTTTTAAATTTCATTCAATATCCATCATGTGAGTGGAAGCTTTCAGATGCTTAATACTCTACCACCACTCATTTGGTGGCATCTTGGCACGCTGAACTACTAACTCTGTCAAATACACTGAGCTTGACTTTAGCACACCATGAACTGTATGGGTTGTAGCTGTTGCAATAGTAGGCCAATCACACATTGCATTAAATCAAAGAAAAATTCCAGTGATTGGCTGTGAGCAATACCATACAAATAGTCATTTTGTTGCAGGTCTGGGTACAAAAAGGATCCAATACCGGTATTGTTTGACTGGAGAAGTTTGGTTGCTACTTGGCACTGGGTTATTTCCGTCAGTAAATTGAGTACCAATACCAAGCCCTATATCAGAGAACTTACATAAGACTGATTATTGGTTTAACACACTATAAGTCAGTCATAGGAGAAACATTCTGTCGAGCAACCTGAGGGTCTCAATGCAAGATAAATCTGACAGGTTGCGGAGGTACTGTGACTTAAGCATACCAACATCATGATGATGATGCTAGTGTGCAGATGTTTAGCAGGTATAATTTTTTCCATATCCAACCTCACAGTTTAGTGTGTTAGCACATTTGCTAACTAGGGGTGTGGTCCGAATCACATAATTTTTTACTTTAAGTAGGCACTGCAGCTGCCCTTAAAAAGTATGTACTGTTGCATGCAGTATGCAAACAATCGGGACATACTACCTTGTCATAACATTACGCCCTAAACTTCGACCCTCTTTCTCATATATCCATTACCTATATACCCATATATCCACCAGAGAAGGAGGTTAACCCAGAGCTCTGCTGTTGTTACTTTGAGATCTATGTAGTTTTAACTTAAAAAGTTATAACTGCATACATTGTGGACTCTGACTGATAACATTCACAACAGTAAAATTACATATGCATTTCTCTGTCATTGTTATTTTAATAGTTATGTCCTTTTGTGGTTGGTAATCTTTATGATTATTTTGTTCATTTAAACAATTAATAGTCATATTATTACTATTCGACTGGTCGTCAGTTACGTGAATACACTGTCATCTGTCACTGCGACTTCTGACAGCTGTCAATGAGATGTCAACGAGCTATCATCTCTCTGAGTCTCAGTCTGTGTGGCGTGCGACTTGCATGCTGCAAAATCTTACTGGATGTAGTAGAACATCCCAGTACGTTTAGCATACTACATTAGTGCATTTGACATACTGGGTATTAGAACATACTAAATCTTTTTCTAGCATGCTAAAAAGTGTGGTATGGGTATTAGAACGCAAAGTAGCACTGAACAAAAACTGCAGCTGAGGATGATGGGAGTGTCATTAATCTTACTGGTATTTGGTCAAAAACCAAAGTACTGGACACATTTTATTTTTGTGAAATTTGCTGCTAAAAGAAAAATCAGGGGATCACTAAAGTAACTACAGTTCATCCTGAGGGTAACATGAATGTCTGTATCAAATATTGTGGCAATCCATCCAATAGTTGTTGAGACATTTTTGTAAAAACTAATTGTCAGCATCATGGTGGTGCTAGAGGAAAAGTCACCAATATTAGCAGAGCTCATCCTCTGTTAAACACCAATGTCTGTACACAGTTTCATGGTAATCCATCTCAGAGTTGTTGAGATATTTCAGGCAACCAACAAACATTACCATCCCTGGAGCCAAATGTAACTATATCATTTTTTTTCTTACCATTTTTCATTCTTTCCCGATTTGGGAACTGTTGATAGTTTTATCTCTTCAGGCCTCAGAAAAGTACTTAAATGAAACAATCAGTGAAGTTAAAGACCTCTCTGTTTAAACTGCTAACAACTCAAAGACACATGAGACAAATGACGATTCACAAGAGTTTTTGTTTGAGGAATCATAACCGCTGCTTTAGAGCGATACAAAAATCATGACATCAATCATAAAAGCCTTACTGGAGGATACACAGTGTAACGAGTTATATATCCATTTTGGAAATAAATCAGCAAATTACATTCATCACTCAATATATCTCAGATACAAAGAACCCAGACTGCAAAGGTCCCTTACTCTGTATTTGGGTACGGCAATGAGTTTTATGTTTGTGCCATTAATCACTTTGTAGAATAAATGTGACATTTTCAGAAAGTTGACATCTCATTTGTTAATGTGACTGTGAAATTGATTACAGTGACCACTCCTTATCTGCGCTCTGTGCATGCGTGTGCGTATGTATGTGTGTGGAGGGGGGTGTAATTCATATTTCTCTGAGCACCTGATTCAGATAGTAGTACGTCTCAGCTTCCTGCAGATACAGTGAGCTCTTCTCATTAGGGGGAAGACCTGCCAACATCTCATAGAAGATGTGATAGTTCCGCTCCGATTTGGCCTGTGGATGAACACATGGCAACATGACATACATAAATCATCTATCGCATGCACACTTCTTTGCATACATAATTAGAGAAGCTTCACAGTGTAGACCTGTGGTGGTGGATTTACTGACATGGAAATAATGCTGTAGAAAAGACAAATGGATAGATGGATGAATGGCTGATGGACTGGGCTGTGTAATGATAGAGTGCAACATGTTTGACACCTCTTCCTCTACAATCTCCTCTTTCTCACAATGACTCACAGGTAAGAAGACTCCACCTGACCTGCTGTTGCTGTGTGTACGTGTGTGTGTGTGTGTGTATGAGTTCATGTGTGTTTCTCACCTGAAAGACAATGCGGGACTTCTCCAGCAGGTACTGAGACGTTATGGCACCGCTGATTACACCCCTTGTAAATGACACACAGGGAGGTACACAGGCACACATGCACACACACATGAGCACACACACACACACACACACACACACACACACACACACACACACACAGTAAGTCTGCGTTAAGTAACTGGTCATGCATGTATAATGTGCTCAGTTCTTCCCTGTCACAGTCCTAGCAAAAGATCAACTACTCATCTAACTGTGTTACTGAGACATGTAAGCATATTCTCCACTAAGCCCACTGTGCGTGTATGTGTGTGTGTCTGCAGACGTGCACATGAATGACTAAAAGCCTACTCAGAATTAAGCTAACATACAGTACAGGCTGCTTCTTTGAAGGCGCGGTGTTGTGGGTGGGCCTAACGGGCCTCAGCCCTACCAGTTGGATAAATGGTCCATCCTAAATAACTGGGAGAACATTTATCTTCTCTTAACTTTTATTTTTAATTATTGAAATTAATTAAATAATAAATAAAATAAATTATATTTTATTTGTATATCAGATAATTTATGCATCCACTCCACTGTGAGCCAAGGTAACGAAATTTCGTTTAATATGTGCACCGATGGTGTATTTGTTGAATGACAATAAAGCAAGTCTAAGTCTAAGAACCTAGAAAACAATGTTGGCAAGACAGGAGGTAGAGCTGAAAATTCCCGCCTGACTTGGTTGTCTCTATATTGCCTTGGAAGCATAGACTGTTTCTGTTGAGCCAATTTATTTTTTACAAAATAACAAAGTTTAAAAGAACAAATCCTCTCTTGAATCATTTCAATCTTGTCATTGTCTTGACGGAATTTCTCTGTCCCTTTAAAAGGCTGTTCTCCAGTATTTGTTGCTTCGGTGCAGCCTCTGTTACCCACTCTGTGTTAGTACCTGCTTCCATCTGTGCACCCATGGGTGTGTAGGTCTTATAATGAGGTGTGGTCAGGGGCATTGTTGGTGTATTGCTATTTTGAGGCAGCAGAAAGCGACTGAGCCATTGACCAATAAAAATCTGGTCTAAAGTTAACAGCAAATTATTTTCCTGCTACTTAAAGGGTGCATTATTTAGAAAGTAAGATGTGCCTACATACAACAGTTGAATGAGTTCCACAAAGTTTGAAGCGCTGCCCATTGGAGGAAAATCCTATCCTAGAACATTTTAGGCAAGAAATAGGCGATGCTGATGCTGAATTTTGTTAGAACTACATCCCCTAGTCTAACAGCTTAGTCCAAAGCCCCTTTTACACTTCCAGATTTTCTGCGAATGTTGGGCCATTTTGCCGGCAAGCTGCGAGTGTTTAGACACACAGAGCTGGATTGGCAAGTTGATCCGAGGTGCCCAATTTTCCGCCTCGGAGGGTAGTCATATTGGCAGAACCTTTTTGGTTTAAACAGAACGAGGAGGCCTTCCGCCACAGGAGGGGCTGTTGATGACTTGTGGGAGGAGCTGTTGATGACGCCGCACGTGCGACCCACTGGCAGTGGATAAACAGGAAACAGCTGATAGCAGGAATGAGCAGTTAATACTTGTAGAAAGAGGGAAACGCAAACCTGACAGACACTGTAGAGATGAGCAACTGGGGAGACAAAGAATTGCGTGCCCTCCTTGTCCTCACAAACGAAGAGGCCATTAACCGGCAGATGATGGGGATGGTGAAGGACGGGCCAACTTACGAAAGAATCGCCGAAGGACTGACCAGCCGCGGCTTCCCTTGGAGTACGTCACGCGCTGTGCTACACGTTTGTTACTTGCTCACGCCCCCCATTGCCCCGGAAAAGATACATTCTGTATGAACAAAAGTAGGAAGGTGGCAATTTGCCGCACTCCCCAATTTTGTTTTTATACTGCTAATGCTGAAAGAAGACTGATGGGGCTTTCCTGCAAATTTGCACAATTCCTATTTAAAAAGGGCTCAACTTTCGATACTCCCACAATGCACTGCACAACTGCTTCTCCTGGTCTCCACAGGAAATGAATAAAAACGGCTAAGACACTCTCCTTCGCCAGATTTGGTGAAAATGTACCATAACTGATGTGACCATGATTTGGCTTTAAAGTTTATTCTTTGAAAACACCTTTTAAAAATGTGATCTGATTTTTATTTTCTAAAAATTAGGGGAAATTCTTGTTTCTAGATCATCTAGCTTCTCAAATTACAAGCCCAAAACATTCAAAACTGTTGCTGATGTTTATTGAGTTCTTCACTACATGTGTGGAAGTTGTAATTACTCACTCCTCCATGTAGATCTGCGTGTATTTGCCAAAGCGTGAAGAGTTGTCATTGCGCACTGTTTTGGCATTCCCAAAAGACTCCAGCAGGGGTGTGGCCTCTAGGATCTAAACAATCACCATAGACATAAATGTTATCATGGCTACCATCAAAGGGGATGGTGGTTATCATGAGAGTGAAAACAAAGGAAGGACTTTACCTCTATCTGATAGGAGATAGTCAAGAAGAAGCGAGAAGAAAGGAAAGCAAAAACAGTGTTAGCTTAAATGGCCACAGTATGGACTGTATTTGTTGGCATTCATAGGTACACAATATACTGTTCACCTACCTGTTGTGAGACGTTGCATTTGTGATGTATGGCTGTCAAGTAACGCAGGATCAGTTTAGTAGCCTCAGTCTTTCCTGACCCACTTTCTCCGCTGTAAGAACAAAAAATGGTTAACCTGAGTCTTTTACAGCACTTCTTTTTTGTATTATCCATAAAGAGGATGGTACACATTGTGATCAAAATAATAAATATGGTCAGAAATTGTGTTGTTAAAACAATTCAATCTGAGCATGTCACACTTCCTAGTTTAAAAGACAGCATTAGAGTTTTAGTTGGAATGAACAGCAAAATCAAAATACCTGATCACAATACACTGCTCCTTTTTGGCATCCATCATGGTGGTATATGAGAGATTAGCAATGGCAAAAAGATGACTGCAACAAAACAAAACATTTTAATGAAAAAACAAATTAGCATGCTCACTGGCTGAGTCTGTGTGTGTGCATATTGTGTGAAGTGGTAGTGAAATCCATAACCAGACTCTCCCTTGGCAACCAACCAACTGCAATGTAATAGGAGCCTCTCACTAACACCTGAGAGTGCTGGCATTTACACCTCTACTTACCACTGTACTGTATCTCACAGCTTACAACACATGTAGACAGATGTAGTACAACAGGACAATCACACACAGAAACACACAGACTCAAAGGTTATGGTTGGTTATGGTCGATGTATTCTGTTCAAAACTAGAAAGCACTCATAGGACATACACCTCCACCAATGCTGTACAATCATCTTATGTTTTTATTTTAATAAGAAAAGATATTTAGAAATATTCAATCTGCATTTGGCCCTGGCTATGTTTTAAAATACACATAGGGATAGGCAGTTATGGGACAGATATGGCATGTTTTCATTCAACTGAAAAAACTGAAAATATCAAAAATGGCATAGACTACGATGTTGAAATCATCTAAGATGTACTTACTAATAACTAGTCTCTATATACAGACTCTACATTCAGTGAATGTAGAGTCTGTAGGCAAACCCCGGAGATCTTGCCTCCGGAAGAAGAGTGGAAGAGCCCTGGTTTCTGGTTGTAGGCTGTTTGCAGTCCGCGTGATATTGACCAATCACGTTTGAGCCGGCTGCAGCTGTTGCCAGGTTAAACGGTCCGTGCGGTGAACTAACGAGGCGGAACATAATTGGCATCACTGCAAACTCTGCATCCATCACAATGGTTCAGCATATTTACTATATAAACGGAATTCGGAAACGGAAATTCGCCTCCTCTGCCCAAATCAAAATGGAATGCCAAAAAATCGGGGGTCTGCCCCCAGAGGCTGTATCGCCGTCTGCCAGAAGTCAGACGCCGAATACAGCCGATGGGTTCCGAGAATGCTAATAACAGTCAGGTTCACAATGTCCTGATTTCAACCTTCATTCAAAATGCAAGCTGCAAGCTCGAGTTTGGGGCCATGCAAGCGTTTAACAGCAAGTAACCTTGAAGACAAATGGATGATGAAGGCCAGTTAAGACCCACTACCACTGATATACTACCAGCTCCTCAAGCCATCATTTAAATGGTGAGATGCCATTGCAAAGCATATTAGGGTAGGTCAAGAGACTTACAATGCAAAGACCTTTGCTAGTGCAGTATACAATATGATAACGATGAGGACTCAAGATCTAAAATTCTGAAGATAAAGAATGACATTTTGAGTTCACAGACAATCACTAAAACTAGAATTACCGCCTCGTGGTTGCATGCCACTGCACACCAGTCAAGTTTCTCTTACAGTTTCCATCCATGTCTGTAAAAACATGGATGCTTCAAACATTAAAGATTTATACAATCAGCACAGTTTCAGGATTACGGTCACCAATTCAGTATCTGACCAAATGTCTCCCCTTCTGTCCCTGAGAGTTATGACGTTGAATAATGGCCATGAAAAGTGTTTTTGCATTATGATATCACAGAAAAGTTGACCTTTGACCTTTTGGATATAAAATGTCATCAGACATTTGTGTGAAATGTTAGTCTATGAATTCTTGAGTTAAAGTTGAAAACATGTTTTATGAGGTCACAGTGACCTTGACCTTTGACCCTCCACCACCAAATTCAGTGAATTCAAATCCAAGTGACTGTTCTTAGTTTATGTGAATATCAGAATAAATAAAATGTATGTTTAGCCACCAAAAATAAACACCTGCATAGCTTGGAACCGGACAATTAAAAAGGTGTTTTGAACATTCGCCATATTTAAAATCCAAAATGGCCACCATAGTTTAAAAAAATGGAAATATTAGTTTTCATATTCCTTATGTTGTAACGATTCCAGAAATGTTTTGTTTATCAACTCCCCAAGAATATTGAATGAAAATACATGAGGAAGTGGGCTATAATCAAATACTAATCACCTGTCCCAGGCCCCAGAAGTAAATCAGTGGATACAGTTTTTTGAGTTTCACCTTTGCCGCATAACGACTGGTTTCACTGTTGGAGCACTAAACCGTAAGTAGGCAGTGCTTACTAACAAATAGACAGACAAGCAAACCAGATTGAAAACATGACCTCTGTGCTAGAGGTGAAAATTCAGGGACTAATTGCCCAGGTCAAACACACACATAAACACACACACTCCCAGGTCTTACGGAGGGTTGTCGCTCAGGCCGTGACCAGCATACTGAAGCACCATGTCTGTGCCATACACGTTGAGCAACTTGTAGGGATTCACGGACACAAGGATGCTGCCTATGTAGGTCTGTGTGGGAAAAAGAGAGAAATAAAAGACTAAGGACAGTGGATAAGTAGATGCAACAGGCGTACATGACATTTGACGATATTAGTTATCTCATTTGCATATTATAAATGAAGCATACATATATCAGTTCCTGGTCATAGCGCTTCTTCAGGTTCATCAGAACTGTGGTCTCATTCAGCTCACTGAAATTAAACACAGATGAAATTAAACACATACAGAGCAGATATATTGTCACACTGCAGGAGGATTCTCACACTCACTTTGACATCCAATATTAATTACTTTTCAATGACATTCAAGATATCAAAATCAGACATCAGAGAGAGTCGTCACTTGGCAGCGTGTCAGGAAATAACTGTGGAATAATTTCTCTTTAAACTGCTGTTGGAATGACACACATATCTAATGCAGGGGATTCCTCAGGATGTGAAGAGATCTATTTGGGTGTTGCATTTTAATAAAATACTTAACATACTTAATGCTAGGGATTTCTTTCTGAACTCCAAAAAATTTTCAAGGATTTTCAAAGCCTACAGGCACGCTGTGACACACACACAACTACACACACATACACTGTAAATAGTTGCTTGAAGAAACTGAAAGGATATGCATTGAAATGAGCTGTGTTGCTCTACGCTGGAGCAACAAAATGCTTCCAAGTTTGTGACATGAATGACTGTAAGGCTGTTTGTTAATGCTGGATTCTGCTTACGGCAGTTGTGTCATGTCCTCTATTCCCTCCGCCCAGCGTTTCACCCTGTGGCCTGTTGTGGGCATGCTTAGGATAGAGTAGATCTGGACACACACACACACAGACAGACACACACACATAATGGTATGTAATTAGCCCAACATTGCCATGAAACATTGCCAAAGCTTGAGGGATATTCTTATCACTTGATGCAGAGCTGATATAAAATATGCAGAAATTCAAATATTCTTTTTTGTAATGATTTTGTGTGCCATCCAGCTTCTGTGTTGTTAATTTCACAGCTATTGCTAGAATATTGTTGATATCCCTCTTACTGCTATCACAATTTATTGTAAATCAACTTTCATTAAAAACTAAAAATGGATAAATGCTGCCTTCTCATACACATATGAATAAAGACATGAATTAATCAGTGTAGCTACCTTGTCATACCAGCTTTGACCGGGTACTCTATCTCTGTCAGGAGTCCAGTCTATGTCCTTAGGCTGTCCGTCTGCAAATCGAGGTGTTGGTGAATATCCTTCTAACACCCCATCTTCTCTGTACATGGACCACTTTGAAAGATTCTGGACCGTCCCATGTGGTAAAACCCTCTCAGCTGCCCAAACGTCTTCCCCTCCCTCCCCTCCTCCTTGGGCATTCCTGGCCCAGTGTCCTGAGCGCGGCCCATAGGGTGGAACCACAGCATAGCGATTATCCTCACCCTGCAGGCCTGTTGGCACCCTGTATGAAGCATAGCGAAGCTGCTGGTTTTGGACGGCTTCAGACAGGCTTGGGATCTGGAAGCGACGTGTGAGAACAGAGCCATCCGGCAGCCTGTGGAGCAAAGAATGGTGACTTCAATTAAGAATGTGTAACACAAAAATATGACATTCGTCAATGTGATATAAATGGCAATTTTAGCAGCTTTTCGACATTTAGGGTGTTTCCAGTGTAGGAACATTTACAAGGGACCAATAACCTTTTGAGGAAGTCAGGAAGTAAATCTCAACTTTGACTGCATAAAACAGAGATTAAATTTAGCTCATGTGCAACAGTTCAAGGTGTAAAAAGTTCCTGCTCTCAGATGAGTACTTTCTGCAAGGTCAGATGGTACTGACTGGTCAAAGGAAAACTCTTGGGAACTTGTGTGCCACTTATGTGCGTGTTTCGTTCATTAAACGAGGACTGTTAAAACACTAAGAGGTTGAGGATTGAACATTTTTGATGTTTACTAATGTTAAAAACATCAGACTTTGTTGTCCTAACTATTTTAAAAAAGCGAGACAAGGAAGTGTGAATGGTTTGATGGAACTAATGAGAGACAGATGGAGCTGCAGTTGAGAGAGGTAGAGAGTTAATAAGGGACAAAGAGGGAGAGGACAAAGGAGAGAATAAAGTGAGATAACAAAAAACATAAAATCCAGCATCGGTCTTATTGGCCTAACCTTCAGGGTTCTTCAGATGCAATGGAAACAGGGGACTTCCTAGTTTAGTTTCTGAGTTTTGTTTCCTTTTGTTCTAGAGTTCCTGGATCTTTTCTTTTCGAAAGGGCTTGTTATTTATTATCCACTGGTAAAAACTTAATGCCTAGCTTGAAACTTGATTTCTCAACAGGTAGTTCTGTGCAACACCTAGACAAGCAGATCATTATTTGTTCTAGTGTCCATTTATAGCAAAGTTCACTACCTGAAATTGGCACCACGGAATTCCTCTTTCCGCAGCGCAGAGGCGAGGTTTGGAGGGGTAGGTTTTGGTGCGCCTGACAGTACAGAGTCTTCTGTTAGATGATAAAGACCTGCAGACCGAAGTGCCTGGTTTCGCCTCAGAGCAGATGAAAGGCTGGGCTTCTGGCCAGGGATAACCAGGGTGCCATCAGGGAGGCGGTACGATGCACTACGAAGGTTTTCATTCATAAGAGCCTACAGAGCAAGACACCAGGCAGTTATTCAAGGCTGAGAGTTGGCAATTTACTGTCATCAAAGTGTAGAATTCAAAAGCCTGTAATGGCTAAAATACTATGATTGATTTTCACTGGGTGAAAAAAGAGCAAACAAAACAAACAGGTGCAACAGAAAAGTTGAACTGAGGTACAAACCTTAGACAGGTCCGGGCCAACTGGTTTCCGTGGGTCAATGATGATGGTTCCATCAGGCAGGGTGTAGGACACATTCTTTAGATAGGGATTCTGCAGGGCAGCTGCCAGGTTGGGGGTCTTAGGTTTCCTTGGGTCCACTATAATGGTACCATCTGGGAGGGTGTATGAAGCTCCTTTCAAGGCTGGGTTACTGAGGGCCTAGGTAATACAACAGCTGGTTTCAGTTATGGTAAGCCTGAGTGGTACATAACTGCAATTCAATTAATCGTCAGTAGAATTAAAGCAGCACATTTGATCACCAATCATTACAGAGAATGTGAAGTCGACGTCATCTTGTTTTTGGACTGAGTGCATACACTTTGGTAATGTAGATAACATAGATAACAGAGTGCATATCTCAAAGATGGTGCCCCTGTCACAAACAGCGTGACATACCTTCAGGTACCTCCAAGTCACAGGGATCTATGTTGTTTATCATGAGTATTTTGTCCAAATACTGCTGCTTGACCACCGTAGGAGGCACAAGCATGAAGACATAAAGAGAACACAAGATAATGCCTCCATCTAAATATCGCGTGACGTCAACTTCCCATTCTCTATGAGCAAAACAAAATCTGCAACAATTTATGGAAGCTATTTCAAATCCCTCTACCTGTACACAAGTCAAACTATATAAAAATGAGTAGGAAGGGAAGACTAATATAGATTATCACAAACACAATGTAACAGGCAGTGTGAAAGTGAAAATGTACAAAACCAAAGAGTCTGAAGCCATGGCTAACCTTAGCCAGGTTTGGTGAAATGGGTGTATTGGGGTCCTGAACCCCTTCCGGTAGTGTGAAGGAGGCGTTCCGCAGGGGTGAGTTTTGAAGGGCGCCAGCGAGGTCTGGAGATACAGGTTTCCGTGGATCGATGATGATAGTCCCATCAGGCAGGGTGTAAGATGCACTTTTCAGGTAAGGGTTCTGAAGAGCTGCTGCAAGGTTTGGGGACTTCGGTTTCTTGGGGTCAATCACAATAGTACCATCGGGGAGTGAATAGGAGGCTTCACGCAGAGCTGGGTTGTTTAGGGCCTTAGCCAGGTTTGGGGAAAAAGGTTGCTGAATGAGCAGAGGCAGTAGACAGAGAATAATATTCATTAGCTTTAACTAATACATGGTTAACAAAATGTGAGACATAAAAAGGAATAAAATAATAAGAGATCAATACTATTAAAGTAAAGGATCATGAGTTATGGGTTACTTGCTGTCTTGGGTCTATAATGGTGCCATCAGGGAGAGTATATGAAGCAGCCTTGAGATCCTGGTTCTGAAGAGCTCTGGAAAGGTTAGGGGACATGGGCTTTTGGGGGAGACGTGGGTCCTGTGATTAAAGGTGGAGGGTTATACCAGAGAGTAATTGTAATAAAACTATTGTTTTTCTGTGTGTAGACAAACATACATGTCAGGTTGTATAGTTATTTTGACATGTTCCTTTTATACCTACCCTTATAATTGATCCATCAGGCAAGGTATATGAGGCTCCACGGACTTGTTGATTTTGCAAGGCACGGCCGAGCAATGGGGAGGATGGTGAACTTGCATATGGTGACACCAAGGTTCCATCTGGCAGCCGGTATGATGCTTGCATCAACTGCGGGTTTTGCAGGGCACTTCCTAACATTGGTGAAGATGGTGGTTGGGGTCCATATGGAGACCGTCTGAGTTGCATAGGTGTCTGATAAGATGCATGGCGGAGGTTTGGGTTCTGTTGAAGAGCACTATGGAGCTGAGGCCCAGCTGGTGCATAAGGGTTACGGCGTTGCATCATAGGGGATCTTAAAGATGAGACATTCTGCAAATTAGACCGGTTCTGAAGGGCATCATGAAGCAGTGGTGATGGGCCAGGCTCAGAGATATAATCATATGGAGTAACAACAGTTGGTCCGTATGGTGGACGGAGGTGTGGAGTTTGATAAGAAGCCACACCCCTTAGTGCCTGACTATGTCTCATGGCTCCAGAAAGCATTGGAGATGAAGGAGCAGATGGGGCATATGGAGACTGAGGCCTTTGAAGAGGAGATACATAGGAGGCTTCTCTCACTGCCTGGTTTTGCAGAGCTCCTGACAGCATTGGGGAAGCAGGGGGCATAGGCTGCTCATAAGGGGACACTGGCCTTGGTAAAGGAGAAGTATAGGATGCACCTCGTATTGCTTGATTTTGCAGAGCACCAGACAGCATGGGAGATGAAGGAGCTACAGGCTGCTCATAAGGTGACACTGGTCTTGGCAGTGAGGAAAGATAGGATGCATCCCGAATTACCTGGTTTTGCATTGCACCAGAAAGTGTAGGGGATGAAGGAGCATAAGGTTCTACATATTCAGTAACCATCCCGCCCATGTCTACCACCTGGGCTGGCTCTGGGCCAAAGGGGGAAGCAAAAGAGGCCTGTCGAATAGACTGGTTCCGCATAGCACGAGATAACATGGGAGAAGAGGGGGCGACAAACTGCTGGGGCGAGTGCTCAGTATAAGGATCAGCATAGGAGCCAGACACATAAGCTTCTGGTGCATAAACGGGTGGATGGGCAGACTGAGGGGGCAGGAGGGGCGAGGACTGACGAGAAAGTCGAGGAGAGAGACGTGGGGATGCAGGATGTGGCATGTGTTTAAGAGAGGGCTGTGGAGAGGCAGGAGACATCCTCCTTATGGACTGCTGGGCCATGAGGGGACGTCCTCGAGCCACGGGGCGAGGAGGAAATCGGCCGGATTCTCTCCTTCCCAGGGGAGCACGGTGGACCATGTGAGGAGAGTGAAAAGGAGACGAGAGGAGAGAGGAGTCCACTGTGAGAACAGAAGACCTATTGCTTCGTATGGAGGAGGCACGGAATGGACGCACATTCTGGGTGGGTGGGGGTACTGGGCGCCCTCTGAGACCCATAGGCGAGGGCCTGACAGTACCTAAGGGAACATTTCCCCCCATCCTAGGCCGGGCCAATGGTGTGGGGTCCCTGAGCAGCCGAGTTGAGCGACGAGAGAGGGTCGGAGATGATGGGGCAGGCCGAGGCCCAGCAGGGGACAAACTCCGACGAGATGGGGAGGGAGAGGGAGATGGTCTTCTACTGAGCTGTGGAGAGTGAGGTCGAGATGCATGACCAGGGGAGAGGGGAGGCGAGAGAGGACCACGTATCTTTCTCCCTCCAAATGGGCTACGTGCTGGAGTGGGTGAGGCTGGGGGACTTCGCCTCCTCATGGAAGCACGGGGAGAGGAAGGTGGAGAACGCTGTATCATTGAAGCTCTTGGTGAAGGAGGAGGACTTCGCCAGATCATGGAGGCACGAGGAGAGTGAGGGGGTGAGGGCCCTCTTGCCAGGGGAGACGGTGATCTCTGCGGTTGCATTCTACGACGGGCGTGGGGGGAAGCCATGGGGGAGGTAGGAGGTGAGATTCGTCTTGACATAACAGAGGGGGGTCTCTGGGCATTAATGAGCCCACTCCTCATGGATGGTTGTGGGGAGGGGCTGCGTCTCTGTGGAAGCATAGGAGAAGGTACTGGGGAGGCCATGGGATGGCGTTGCATAATTGGGGAGGGCATGATGACAGAGCGGCGGGATGGCGTTGGAGAGGGTTGCAGGCGGCGCGCAGGAAGGGGGGACATACTTGCTTGCTTAATAATCATGGCAGTTGGAGTGGGGATCATAGGGCCATAACCCTGTTGCTGTGACATCATCATTGGGTCTGTCATCATCTGCTGCTAGAAAAACACAACAAAAAATTAGTATAGAATAGATTAAGAATGAAAAAGCTAAGAGAGCCATACATTTGGTGAAAATGGGATAGCTGTGCTGAACATAGTATTAAAGCTGAAGTGAATGTATGGTGTTCATATTAGAATACAACCATCCACCCTATCAAAAAGTTCAGTAAACTGGCACATCTGCTCCACAATTAAATGATTTTGGGGAGATCAAGAAAGCATTTAACTGTCGATATTGTAAAGTGTGGAGGAATGCATTTTTCAAAATGCACCTAAAAACTATATTTTAAGTGAGTATGCAACAAGTGACCACCTCCAGTTCACACCAACACGGCTCCTTGCAGCTATAAAACCCTTACGAGCACAAGAAGCATGGAATTTGTGTGGCTAATATTTTACTATGCTAACATTTGGAAACCACTGACTTATACAATGTCCTCTTATTATTAGTTGCCACTGGCAACTAATATTACATTAGTTATCATATTACTGGTCATAAACAACCAGCATTAGGTTATAAAAAGTTTAGAGGTTTAGGTTAGACTTATTTAGTGGTTGGCTACACTAGGTAAGCATTATTTGTGTAAAGCAACTGACTAGTCAAGTCCCCTACTGGCACACAACCATGCTCTCTAGATACTGGCCTGAGCAAACCATCTGAGTCTCACAAGCAATCAGTATTACTGTTTCTTTAACCTTTTTATTTATGACAAGTCATGTAATAATATGTCAATTGTATTAAATAACTCTGCCATACTGGGAAAAGAGCAAGTTTAATATTAGCTGCTGATAGTGAGAATTTAATCAGGGTAATAGGGAAATGTTCATTGTTTTAACAAGACTAATATACAAGAGTAGCCACTTGGGCTGTTGAGTAGCCTCAAATATTCCTACTTAAATATATCACAGAAATGTTTTTTTTTATTATTCCGTCAAGTATTAATATGACTCATTGTCTTATGTTATAAGTTAAAATTTTAATATCTGAAAGCTAACAATGTGGTGGATTTTTTTCTTTTCCTCTAGGTTGGGATAAGTTAAAATAAATACCTACAGCCTGTGTAACTCGGGCTTGGGCAGGCAGTGGAGGTGTGCTCTCTAGCATACTGTGGGAATTTTTATCACATTTCCACATGCTCACCCCACATTATATATATAGTGCTCCAGGGATGATGTTTTTCTGTATGCCGACACAGAAGTTGGCGTCGCCCTGTTTCCCTTGTCAAAAAGCCTTTGGGATTTTTCAACTGGCTGTTGGATTATTGCACAAAATAAGCTCTGTGGCAAACAAATGTTTATGGTACTTGTATGTTTGCTCACCAAGATAATCTTCATAAATGAACAGCTCTTTTATGATTTTTGAAGCCTAAATGCAATCACCAGTAGTAAAAGCTATCGTTAGGTTATAAACAACCTATGGTTGTATGATTTAACATCTCACCCACAACAATGCTGCAGACTTTTTTTCAGGCATCTAACCAAAAACCATTTCAAAAAACTAACTGACTTCAAGACGAGGGAACCAGGACTGCAAAAATGCTAACTTATTTCCAGATTTCTGGACTTGTTCTTGGGCCACTCTATGGCAATCAGGTTGAAATTCGGCAAAGTTGTCCTTCTGTTACCCTCTGGTGTTACATAGGGTGGTTATATAACATCAATGACACAACAGAGCTAGAATTACCTGTGGTGGAATCACTTGAGGAGACATCATCTGTTGCTGTGGCAACATCATCTGCTCTTGTGGTGACATCATTTGTTGTGACATCATCTGCTGCTGTGGTGACATCACTTGCTGGGGCATCATCTGTTGCTGTGGTAACATCTGTTGTTGCTGTGGTGTCATCATCTGTTGCTGTGGTGACATCATTATTTGTTCTTGAGGGGACATCATCATTTGTTGCTGTGGTGACAGAATCTGTGATGGCATCAATTGAGCAGACATACTCTGTTCTTGTTGTAACATCATCATTTGTTGCTGTGGTGACAGAATCTGTGATGGCATCAATTGAGCAGACATACTCTGTTCTTGTTGTAACATCATCTGCTCTTGTGGTGACATCATTTGTTGTGACATCATCTGCTGCTGTGGTGACATCATTTGCTGGGGCATCATCTGCTGCTGTGGTAACATCATTTGTTGCTGCGGTGACATTATCTGGGGGGGCATCATCATTTGTTCTTGAGGGGACATCATCATTTGTTGTTGTGGTGACATTCCCATTTGCTGCTGTATTGCCATCATGTCACCAAATTGCCCTGGTGCAAGAGGATTCTGGTCTTCATACTGGATTTCTGACATGCCTTCAAATTCTGGATCAGGTGGCAACGTTGGTGGAGGAGGCATGGGCACATCTAGACGCTCTTTTCCAAAAAGGCGTACTTGAGGTCTCGGAACTCTAAATGTCATTTCCCCTCCTTGAACTCCACCGGTATCATCTCCATATTGATCATACTGGTCTGCATACTGGTCCCCATATAGGCCCTGTATCCCCTGCCCTCCCAAGTCAAAGACTTGCTGGCCTCCTGGTGGGAATCCAGTGACCTGCTGGGAGCTGTAGTCTTGGTAGGGCATGCCAGCATCACTATAACTAAGTTGATAGTCTGGTGGAAATCCCCCTTGCATTCCCATAGTTGCTGCATAAGGGTCCCCATAAAGACCTGCCTGTCCATTGTCAAAGTAACCCCCTTGTCCGTCATCATAGTAAACTCCCTGACCATTTTCATCATAATAACCCTGAGCCTGAGGGTGAAGGAATCCATGAACCTCTCCTCCATACATATGGTCCTCACCCATTAGTGCATAGTAGTCCAAACCTTCGTCACCATACATTGCCATTTCCTGTTGTTGCTGGTAACCATAGTAATCAGCTTCCTGGTTGTTGTAGTAGCCTTGGGCAGGGGGATAAGGGTTGTAGTAGTCCCCCATGCCATCATCATAAAGACCACCTTCATAATATTCTGCATTTGGATCATAGAGTCCTTCTTCCTCATAGTAACCCAGGTCTTGATAGTCTGCTGCCCCTGCTCCATTGTCATAGTAACCATACTGACCCTCGCTTCCATATGCTGCAGCTGCCTCATCTCCATAACCACCATAACCATCATCATATCCTCCATACCCTTTGTGGCGGACTGAATGTCGCTGGTCGTATCCATAAGCCTCTTCCCCATATTCATAACCATTGTTATAGTGACCATGAAGATGACCTCTGGAGCTGGCTTGTCGGCTATGTTCTCTTCGTCCACCCCAGCCATGGTGTCCTGCATTTCCTCGCATTTTAGTGGATAGGAAGCGTTTGGTCAGCCAGTTAGTTGCTGCTGCAACCTTACCCAGCAACATACTTCTGTTCTTGAAGTCGTCAGGAGGCCCATCACCACTCTTTTTTCCAAATAAGTTTTTAAAGAAACCCCCCTTCTTCTCATTTGATTCTCTCCCTCCTCCAAGACGAAGCAGCATGTAAGTTGGCTTCTTCCCCCCATTTTGTTCTGCCTTTTCTTTGGCCTCTTTTTCCTTTTTCCTCTTTTTGCTGGCCTTAAACCTCATCATGAATCGAGAGGTGTTCTTCAGCATGGACTTGCGGCGTTTCTTCTTAGCAAGTCGGAACTTTCTTTTCCCCAACCCCAGGAACAAACGCGATGTACTTTTCAGCTTCTTCCTGCTGTTCCTGCGCCTCTTGAAGCCAGAAAACTTCATAAACATCCTGGACATGTTCTTCAGACCTTTCCTTGGGATTTCCTTTTTCGGAAGCTGCGGATCATCCTTTTTTCCTTTCTTCTTCTTTGCGTCAGCATCAGATTTCCCCCCTTTATGGTGGCGTGCATCTTTTGATTTCTTTTTGGATTTGCCGTGATCATCATCATAGTCATCCTCCTCTTCTTCATCTTCATCCTCCTCGTCATCCTCTTCTGAGTCCCCACGTCTAGACTTCCCCCCTTTTTTACCCTTAGCCCCCTTGCCTCCCCGCCCCTTCCCTCTCCTGTCATCCTCTGAGTCTTCTTCCTCATCATCCTCTTCATCACTGAACTCCTCATCCTCTTCCTCATCACTCAGGAGTTCCTCCTCTTCCTCCTCAGACTCCACTTTCTTACCTTTCCCTTTGTCTTTTCCTTTCTTTCCATCATCTTTCCCCTTAGGTGGCTCCTCTTTTCCCTTCTTTCCAGTTTTCTTATCATCTTTTCCACCCTTCTTATCATCCTTTCCACCTTTCTTATCATCCTTGCTGGATTTCTTGTCCTCTTTTCCTCCCTTTTTGTCATCCTTCCCTTTCTTTTCCTCCTCTTTCTTTTTCTCTGGTTCAGGTTTTCCACCCTTCTTTGCGTCTTTCTTGGCGTCTTTCTTGGGCATTTTCACAGGTGGCTAGAAGCACACCATGCCCTCTCTTCAGGATGCTGTAGACCTTCAAACACACAAACGATGCATGTACAAGTTTAACATAAATAATTTATGATGTGGTATGTTGAGAAAATATGATCAGGAGTCTGACCTTTAAAAGATTCCTTGTTTTAGATATGCCTTGGTGAATTTGCACCGGCACTATATGCAGGTTCTGTGTGAGGACAGGTCCATCTGGCCAAAGCAGTTCTACACTGTCCAAATCTGGTCCCCATGAAGGCTCCTGTCCAGACATACATAGATAAACTTCAGCAATCTTTTACCGTCCACACACATAAACATGCAGGTATATACACACAAACACTAGCATACACACAGTGAAACCAAGTAGTTAAGTAAACCTTAATCTTCACCATCTGTCACCATCCCATTCAGGAATTCTGTTAGAATGTATTATTCAAAAATTATTAAGTCTGTGTTTATGTCTTTGCACCACAAACTGTTTTTTAAGATGTCGAAAATTGCCACCCATCTTGCCACTGAATGTTCTCCAAGCAAGGATCTCAAACTCCTGATTCAACCCTGCTCTAAATCTCTGAACCCGGCTCAGTTCCTCAACTGCACACTCTCTAAGCCCTATCTCACCATTTGTACACACTACCTAGAGATGAGATATCTGATTTGAGAAAGCTCTGACCCCTATAAAGTTATGCAACCCCTATCAAGAGGAGTCAAGCTCTGTTGTAGCCTTTAAGGTCAAATGGTTCAGTTGGCCACAGCTCTGAACACCTTTTATAAATCTAATAATGCATCACATTAATTGTATTATGAAGCCTAACCTCACTGCGAACTCTTACAAAAGTGATTTTTACTATGTTGGTTTTACTAATTTCCACACAGTATGAACCCTGAAGCATTTGCTGTCTGTAACAAATGGAGACAAACATTAAAAACACACAAACAAAACATGCAGCTGTTACTCCAGCTTGAGCTCTACCCTCTCTCCGGTCCAGTCTTTCTCTTGTAGACTTGTAGGTGGCTTGTGGCAGTGTCACCACACACATTCACCAAGACAGCTTTCCATCATAGTCACCTCCACATTCAATGACAAACAGTACAGAGGAGCAAGTGTGTTGGTCGCCAGAATCTCTGCAGTCTTCAAATTTGTTGTGTCCTTGAAGTACGTGTCTTCTTTAGAGGTTAAAAACCCCACACTGAAGCAAAAAACAAACAAACTCCAGGACAAAGTCGTTAGGTCACACTCAGCTTCTTCCTTTGACCTACTCCGTCCTCTGTTGCTCACTACAACACATTCCCTCACTCAACACAGCACTCTGTTCACACTGCCCTCCTCAGAGTGTGTGACAGCTAGTGTGTGTGGTGTGTGTAAGTAAGTGTGTGTGTCTGAGGGAAAAGAAAGAAGGGCAGATGGGTTGCCCGTTTGTGTGTACGTGTGTGCGTTTGCATGTGCATATATATGTGTATGTGTTTGAGTGCAATTGAGGAGTTCCTTGTGGCTGGTCGTAGAAGGAGTCTTAATTTGTCATTTGGCTCTACAGGGGAAACTCGAGAACTCTGGGCGGCTGAGGGGGCGGGGCATAAATAATACAAAAGGTAGAGAGAGAGAAAGAGGGAGAGAGAAACGGGATGCAGAAGATAAGACTGAATGGAAGTAGGAAGTCATCAAATCCACAAATATCGAATACATAACAGCATCTAATTTCCATATCATTACTGTGTAGCATGTACGCTTATGCATAATATAAGTCACATACACACATCTTTACTCTATCTGACCTTAAATCTACTACTTCTCTTTTTCCAAAGTGAAATATACTGTCAGGTGTGTGTATGTGTGTGTGTGAGCAAAGATAAGTGACGCATCATTCTGAGTTATATTATATTTAAACAGCATCAATATGAGCAACGCAGGCAGCCACCAACCTACTTCCACATACGTAACAGCAGGAGAAGGAGCAGAGGCAGGAGAAACACCCACTTGTATTGTAGATATATGACGTCTTCGCTCTGGGTATCAATAACAGAATGACTCTCAAACACACACACACACACACAGAGCCAGTGAAGGATCGGTAACAGGGCTGTGATTATTAGTGCCATCAACCAAATTATTCCTCTTCCAGAGGGAAGGGGTCGGATTGCCAGATCTGTCCTGTTACAGGGTGTAGGTGTTGGGTTGCCAGATCCTGATCTTTTGGTCTTGGTGTGTAAGTCTATCTGATCATTACCAAACAGCAAAGACCAGAGGTAGTGTATATGTGTGTGCATGTGTGCACACAGTGTTTATGCAGAGTTATGTCTTTGAGTGGGAGCACATGTGCATTAAAAAGACGGAAAGCGTGATGAAAGAGTATTTTTTCCTGGATTTCCCACGGTTTGTCTCTAACCGTACATCTGCCTTTGAAGCAGAATGAAAAGACCCTATCAAACGTGAAAAGCTCTGAGTAGCAGCCAGTCTCCCTCTTCCCAAAGCAATCGCTGCTGGCAGGTGGTCCTCCATCTTTTGATAGAATTTGTAGAGAAGAGACAACACAGAGAAACTGGGATACATGCCTGGGAGAGAAAAGCTGACTTATGACAGAAGTGGACTTGATGAGGCTCATCAAAAGCATTCAGGTCCTGAGGGGAAGCAGTAGACCATCTTTGTCACTTCACACACACACTTTACACACACAAACACGCAGCAATCTGCTGCTATCTAGTGGACCAGCATTACACCTGCAGCACCCCTAATAGTTTGGAGTCAGTTGGATCAGGTAAGTTTATAGGCCTGCAGCAATTGTGAGGTTTGCACAACACAAAGCAATTAGCACCTTGCATTGTTTTACATGATTTAATATAGTGTTATAATGAGTGGAAAGGAGATACATTTGGTAGTCTAACTCCAGGATAAACATTTATCTTGCAGGAGAGAAGTAGATTAACCAAAGTGAGCAGGCAAACGGATGGACAGGAGTTTGTGTGGACCAAAGAAAAGGGAGGAGGAGTGAGTGCACCCAGAAACTTACCTCTCCCCCGGCACACCCACACTGGAGCTCCGTAGTCACGTTCCTTCATCCTCCTATAGGTCAAGCAGGGAGACAAAACCCCCAAAACTAAAACAAATCCCGTTTAAACTTTTTTCATTTTAACTACCCACACAGTTCCTTGCCTCTGCGGCTCCCTTGGCGGGGCACAGAGTAGCAGGGGTCGGTCAGTGGAGAGGAAAAGTGTGCCACCGGGAACGGAGGATGAATATTTAACGACCGCTATTCTTCGGTGACCCGCCGGGGGCTTGAGTTCCACACACTCCAGTGAGAAGTGATGAGCACCGCGGTTGGGCAGTGTCGGTCATACCCGGTGATACACACTGATGTACACTGTGGTAAATAAACAAGGTGGGTAAACTTAATTAAAATTTAATTAACTGCTATGTTAATATCAACATTAATGTGTTTTATACATATTTTAGCCACATGTTTTTGCTTTACAACTGTAGCTTTTAGCCTAACGGTCAAATGATATAGCCTAGCTTAATTAAGTGTTTAGCCCAACTGTCAAATATAGCCTAGCTTAATTTGTGTCATTAGCGTTAGCCGTTAATTTAAAGTATAGGGGTAAGTTAGTTAGCGTGCTGGTGGTAAAAAGTTATTTTCTCTCCTCTTCCTGACTGTTGTCCGGAGGTTTAGTGTGTAGTTACGGCTTTGGATATTTAACATTTCCTCTCATCCGGACTGAAGACGACGCGGAAAGTGTGTCAAGAGACGGCTCAGGGGATTTATAATGGCGCATAATGGATGAAGGTGAGAGCTACAAGAAGACACTGTACAGTGAACGTCTGTCTCCACATGAGCAATCCTTCTGTTGCCCGCCAGATGGACCCGCCTGACAACAAACAAACAGCAGTGAGCCATTAAACTGCTGCATCTCCACTGGATTCACTCCATAACCCAGACGACCTTGCCGTCTCCCCCACATGACCGGCTGGCTGCCGGTATCAAAACAGGTTTTGGCTTTGATATGGAACCAACTGTGGAGAGCCACGATGCAAGACCTCGCTGCTTTTTTATTTTTTTATAAGAAAAACAAGCCTTTGGCTACGCTCGAGCTATTTTTAGCGCTGTTCCTGAAACAGTGATTTACATAGACTTACACCAATAGACAAATTTGCGGTGTTTTAGTGTTAACACACTTCATATACTGTTGACATGCTGCAGCTGGCAGACAGAGTCCTGGTCAGTGCAGGCAGCTCTCCAGCCTGCCAGCTTGATTTCTAACCAAAACCAGGTCACTGCTTTTATTTATTTGTCCACTGACAGCAACATAATCAATTACCAGGCTACTTAAACAGCTGCTTTAAAATACAGCTGGTGATGTGAAGCTAAATAATCCAAAACTTAAGGCCCCTCTCTCTTTTAGTCATACCACAAATTAGAATACATTAGTGTTCCCCAGTCTGGGGGTCAAGACTCCCTTAAGGGGTTGTGAGAAGATAAACAGGATTGCAAAACAGAAAAAACATGTGTCTGCCCAGAAACATTTCTTTCCTTTGGACTTTCCTTGGGCTTTCTGTTTGTTTCTTTTCTAAATTACTGGATGATTTTACAGCTCCACTATAAAATTGTATTTATATGAAACAATGAAAAGAAAAACTAAAAATTTAGTGGCTGAACTGATCACAACTGTTAGATATAGCCTGTGCAACCTGTATGTGGTTGCCGGTAGACACGGCTTCATTTTAAGGTGACAAGCCAAGAAGATTGAGAACCACTGGATAAGATGAATGATAGCTGAGGGCATCACTCTCTTTCACTGTGGTTGTGTTGTGATTTTACAGAGCTACAGGGTAGTAGCTATTTTAAGCTCTCTGGAAGCAAGCCTTACTTGAATTATTTGAATTTTTTGACGGCAGTGTTGCGACTAGGAGTTGCTGCTAGAAATTGTGTCCCTCTGACAACAACTTGCTTTGGGGACTGAAACAGTAAATATCTATAATGCTTGGTGTGTTCCACGGCCCCTGTCCAGCTCTGGCCTCAGTGAATCATTCAAGGAAAGTAATGGCTTCATCCTGCAGGCACAAGCTGCTTTTTTTTCAAATAACATATACAGCACAAGCCTTGTTTAAGGAAGGTGGTGATGTTTCTGCAGGGAAAATGTGTCGACAGGTGTCGACAGCAGTGGGAGAAGTACTCAGATCTATTACTGCAGTAAAAGTAAAAAAAAAAAAATGAATGGCAGGATGATATATATTACCGATTATAAATCTTAATCCTAATTTTTAACATTTCATTTTTTTCCCAATTCACACAAGTAGGCAATTTGGAAAGGTGAACCTCTTTGTGTATTGCTCTTTTACCTACACCAGGCACCTGCATTAACGAGGGAGGTAGCACTGGGTCAGCCATAGTACAGCGCCCTGGAGCAGTTTGAGGGTCCGGTGCCTTGCTCAAGGGCACACTGGCAGTGCCCAGGAGGCAAACCGGCACCTCTACAGCTGCCAGTCCATACTCCATACTTGGTCTGTATGGGGTTTTAAACTGGTGACTCTCTGGTTCCCCAGCCAAGTCCCAACGGACTAAGATACTGCCACTCCCAATTATTGATGAATTCATGTGTTTAATGTTGCAGGTAAAGGTGGACATCATTTTAATTACATTAAACTGCCGGATCCTTTAATCTATAATACCGTAATACATCATAATATATTAGCTGATTTATATTATGTATTCATCTAAATCTGCAAAGTAACTAGTAACTAATGTCAAATGCTTAAGTGGAGTTTTAAAGTACAACACTGGCTTTCAAAACGTAGTGGGGTAGAAGTATAAAGTAGCATAATAGGGAAATACTCAAGTACCAGTACCTACAGAATCTTTGTTCATAAGTTTATCAGCACTGCCTAATTTTATTGCTTGATCCAAGCTTGGTCAGAGTTTGAGAGAGAGTAGTGGATGTTTCTCCTAAATTGCCTCTATACTTTTTGTGTTCATGGTGGTGGGCATTCGAAAATGTGAAAGTACAATCTGTAGTTTGAGCAACAGACCTAGAGCCAGCAAAAATCCACTAGCAGATTAACAGGGAGCTCTGAGCGCTGGTAAGATGGAGGGAAGTTTATCACAGTTAGATTACACATACTACCTACATGTTATGATACAAAGCTGGTTGTAAACCTACAAGATATTCCTTTACATACAATACTTGAGTAGATATAATTAGTTACTGTCCACCACTGGTTGTTAAGCTAGACCTCTTTTGATATTGGGGAACAGAAATGAAGTGAAACGTCAGAGATAACTGGAATGAAGAGTTAAAATGTAAATAGCCCTAACTTGCAAAAAATGGAAATAATAGCGAGGTGGCAGCAGAAAAAAGGTGCCCTGGCGTGGTGCCTCTGAGTTTAACATGGTCAAGTCGTGAGCTTTCCCACTTACAGGCTCTGCTGGTCGTACAGCAGGAAACAGATCGGTGAGTGGATCGCCAACATTAGTTTTTCTCCTGAAGGAGTCAGCTGAGTCTGGAGCTGAAACAGCTGCTCCGAGACACCCGCTCCCTGCAGCAGGTCAGAGGGTGACTGAAGGAAGCTCCCACTGGGACAGAGAGAGACCTGTGCATGTGTGTCTTTGTCTGTGTTTAGGAGAGTGAGAGAGAAAGTACAAATACAAAGATATATGGATAGATGGACATAGGGATGTATGGAACAAAAGAGAAAGAGAGTGATGGAAAGACAGAAAAGCAGCAGGGTACATTCATCCACATCCACTTAACAGAGGCTCCACCTGGATAGTCCGGATAGTGGAGGATAGTGAGGCTGCTGGAGTAGCGAGAGCCCTGCTGTGTGTCCATCAGTTTAAAATAATCCCTGCTGCTGCTGAAGTGTCCTTGAGTCACATTTTGAACCCCTTCCCGTTCAGAGACACACCTGACTGCTGTTGCACTCCAAACTACAGTGAATTTTTTTCCTGTCACTCACAAAAATTCTACTTTTCTGCACCTGTCTTTTATCCGCAGTTCAACCAAACAGCTCAGCAATGGTACAGGCAAGGACCCTGAAGAATCCAGTCACTACATCCCCTCTCACACCCACACCAAGATGTTTAAAGTAAGGGTGTGTGTTCTTATTTGTGTGTGCACGAGTGTGTGTATGAATTTGCTGACAATGACAAATAGCCTTAAAGGGGATAAGAAGCTGCATTCATGGAATATTAGAACGTCAGAGGAATGTATAGCTGCAGACTGTATTTATGGGCTTAAATAATGAATTATAGGAGCTTTACAGGAATGTATTTGTTTCAGGGAAAGCCACACGAAGTGCCGCAAAGAGCAATGCAGCACATTAATCCAAATTTGAACAACGGGCAGCAAAACCTGCTTTTATCATGTGCATGACTTAATGAAAAAAGAAATGGAAAGTTCCTGTATTATACTCTTCTATGCTAGTGCCTGTGGCCTTTTTTTGTTGGGGGTCAGTTACCCCAATCACAGTTAACATGCACCCCCTGTGGTGCATCCCTCTGAACAAAGAGTCCACAATAATAACAAAATTATTGCTCTCTTACAATTACATAGCATGGATGCATAAGGTGGAACAAATGTGGCTCAACTTTCTAGTCGGATCCCTCACAGCAATACAAAAATAGATACATTTAACCATTGTAACCGTCACTGCCCTCATACTTGCATCCTTAATCTTGGCATAGATACATCCACTAGATGGCACTAGAGAGTAGAATCAAAAGTTCCTGACAACAACAAACATGGTGACGGTAGAGGAGGTCGTAATAATGTACCTTTTAACAGAGTCATCGTTGCAGACAGCAGTGGTCTGTGAGGCTATTAAATACATCGCAGCATGTGGACAGAGAATTATTTTCACTATATTACCAATTCATTCACTTCAACCATTTTTAAGATGTCTTTATCGTATCTTCCGGTGATGCATACGCTTTCAGAAAACATGCACAAATACTGAAAACATGAACACAAAGTACGGACAGAAGGCTCTATGTCTGCATACGTGTCTAATGTTGACCATAAATGACCACTCATGGTACATGTCCACAAGATCCGCCATTTCCAAGCTTCCCATTCATTGTCTATGTAAGCAGCCCTGTAATGTATTCTAATAGCGCAGCGTTGGGTTTTAGAGATGGGCATCTGCTCCTTATTTGCATAAAGTTGAATCTAGGCTGCTTAATGTGAATCAGTGGCATCCAGCGTGACTCACTGCCTCTGCAAACCATCAAAAAACCTTTGAACTAACCATTGTTGATCTAAAATGAAGACAGATTTAGCAACTATGTGGCTTATTTTTCAACTCAAATGTTTTCAGAAACACAATTTGTTGAATTGTTTTGGTAATATAAGAAAATTTTCAAACGAGCTGACATGTTGGTCCGGTTTGAAATCTGGGAACAGACAACCCACAGGCCTTATAACGCATCAATCAAGGGTCCAGTTCTGGGAAGTGGCGCCCCCTCGTGTACAAAAACACCCCTGTGGACCATACTATCAGAGCGGTAACTTTACACTGCCACTGACTGACAAATTTTAAGCATGATTCAAAAGACCAGAAGCAAGAATCAAAGCTGATGTTGCAAGACTACTATGAAGAATTGAAGGTGAGTCAAACTATTTTATTTGCATTTGTCTCAGGGTAAGACTTCGGTAAATGTTTTTGACTAGTTAATTTAATAGCCAGCTCAAACAGCCAACAGTTTGCTTGCATTAATACTTTTTGTAGGTTTGTGATAGTGTTTGTCAGAAAATTTCTCTCTTCATGAATGGTTAGCCTGAGTTGATGGCATACCGTACTGTACATTTGTCAGTTTTACTACATAGTTTTGAAAGGCTACCACAACAAAAATAATTCAAGCAACCCAGCACAGTATACTGCGGTTTCCTGATGTGTTGTGCATTCATCTCCTTTTTTTGCCTTATAATTATCATCAAAATGAAGAGAATAAATGACATTATGTCCTATATCACCACCCAAAATAATAAAGGAGACATTGAGACAGAGCCAGGTCCAGGTGCTGAAAGAGGTAAAGAGAAACAGCAGGAAGCAGAGAGGACCACAGAGAAAAGCCAGAGGACTTGTTAGTTAGAGAGGCTGGTTTTCAAAGTGAGGGCACAGAGCAGGAAGGGAAGAGAGATGAAGATCCCGAGGGTGAGGCTGACGGTGACATACAAGCATACAGTGTGAGAGACAAACAGAGGATACGTGAGCATCCACAAGCACTAGACCACCATTGTGATGTTGAAAAAACATTTGCTTGCTTACAAAACAGTGTAAATCTCATGTGGTGTGTCCATGTAGAGGTGTTTATTTTTATGGTTGAGATTAATGAAATCTTCCCTCATGACACTGATCTATGAACATCGTTAGCCAATTGGTATTTTCTCTTTGCTATAGTAGATGTCCCTTCTGTATTTCAGTTTGTCTTTTTCCACAGATATCAGCAAATGGGACACATTGACACAGCTTAACTTGAAATTGCTTCCAGGGACCTTGATGGGGGACAGGAGAAGGAACTTCAAGGGTGTCTGGTACAACATTCACCCCTGGCTTTATGTTCTGAACTATCAGTCTCTGTATATTGCTATGCCTGCAGACATTTAAGCCCTCCTAATAGCACAGACACAGAATTTGACTCACTATTTGAATTCAAAAACTTGAAGAAAGCAATCTACAGGGTTTTTTTTTACAATCCATGCCAAGTCTGAGTGGCACAAACAAGCAATGATTACATGGAGGGACTATTAGAGAGCTGCAACAACTAATGCAATGCTGGCAAATGTCCTAAACAAGGAACATAACAAACAGGTTAGAGTTGTTTTCAATATGATTCAAGTTCATTTCTTAAACTAGGAACATACTGTCACTATCGCCATCGACGCCCTGGGTTTTAGCAGGTGTAGTGTTGCTTCTTTGAAATGTCACCCAATTACATTTCCATTGTACTGACACTTCAGCCCAAATAGAAATCACACAGTGTATTTCGTGTGTTCTCCATACATGAGAATCCATTTTGCCTGTTGTTATGGCTTCTTCTTGCTCTTCTATTGTTGTAGCTTCTAGTTTTTGGCATTTTAAAATTGCGCCATTGGTGCACAAATGTACTTTCACCTAGACAAAGAACATCAGCTGACCAGGCGGTCTTTCAATGTGTCCCAGGACACATGAGCATACACACTGTTGAAAGAATGAGGCCATATGACCACCTCTGTATGTGGTCTGAATGATCAGATCTCGAGACACTTTGGGTCTGTTCACGTCTGTACTTAGGGCTGTCCAATAGCGATCCAATAAACCATGACGCATGTTAATACCAAGTGTAAACAGCTTTAAATTTGTTCTCATCTGTGTCATATGTTCATCCTAAAAGGCTAACTATACAAAGAGAGCCTGTGTATCACTGGTATTAACATGCATTTCCATGATCTGAATGAAGGTGGACAGCCAAGATACATTAGCATTGTTACATCGATCACACCTGTTTCTGGCATGCATCTCCAGCTGACCACTTTTGTTAAGATTTCATTACTGCCTACAACCCTTATTCTAGAAGGTCAAAGGGCCCCGCACACAGCCATGACGTCCACATTCTCACTAGACGCTTGCTAACATGCTTGCTCGTCACATTAGCAACTTTGTTGGTGCAGCTGGAGATATTGCTGTAGGCAGAATTCAACTCGTCTCCTTCCATAGGGCAAAACAATGGAAGTTCACACAGCATGTCTTGCATTGATGACGTAGTCCTTGTCGGGAACACATCAGGATGCATTTGCATTTACTTTACAAAAGATGTGGTCAAATGCATCCCAGACCACCTGTGCTAATTACCCCAGGGGTTTGAGTGATCAGATCCCAATGTGTCTTGGTGGCTCTTTATTCTTAAATTTTGCGCTGTCCCCTCATGATTGGATTTCCCAAGACGCATGTAAACACAAGGTATAAACAGGGTGAGAGAGATGTACAAAGGTGCACCAAGAAAACTCCACTGACTAAGTGAAGCTCAATGGGCATGTCAAATTATGGCTCTACATAACATTATTGATAGATTGCCTGTCCTTAAGGGAGTGCTGCAATATGTAGCCCAAGAGCGCAATGATGAAAGATCTTTTGAGGTGCGAGGTGTTCTGGAACAGATAGATGTTGAATTAATTGTGCATCTTGTTAACCTATGTAAAGTGTTAGGAGAAACAAAACCTCTCTCTGATATGCTATGGTCTTCATTACTCGACTTTTCAAAAAAACTTTTGATTTAGTTTAAGCCTTAGTTCAGACATCGAAGGACTTCAGGGAGGGGTAATTTTTTGATAACTTGTGGGATAAAGTGTTGAACATTTCTGTGCTATATGATACTGCAATACAGCCAGTTCCAAAAAAGGCTAAGGTCTGAACTTAGTGAACACTGTGTACCAACCACTGTTGGTCAGAGAGAGTCAGAGCCAGGCGAAGACAGATTTTGTATAGCCTTCATCTACCTCATCATTGATCTGATGATCAATGAGCTTAACAGAAGGTTTTCAAAGACAAACTGTGACATAATGAATAGCATCCAAACTCTAAAACCTCAAAAGTGATGCATTTCTGAAAAAGACAGCTCTGTTTTCATTTGCTCAATTGTAGGATTCAAATATTGATGACTTGGGACTTGAACTACATCAGTGTTGCCGAATTTCAGAAAAGAAAATACAGACTGGGATGCAGAGACCCTCTAGTACAGTAGAGCTGGTACTGTTCATTGAGCCATATAAAGAAGTGTTTTTCTGAGCTTTTCAAACTCTGCAAAATAGCAGTTGCAATCCTGGGAGCTTTCCTGCACTGAGGCTGATGAAAACTTACCTCAGGTCCACCATAACTGATGAGTGATTGAGCAGTCTGGGTGTTCTGAGATTTGAGTCTATGGCAAAGACTTTGAATCTTGCCTCCTTTGTCGAACAGTTTGCCAAAAATCCCAACAAATGCAGAATACATTTACTGTAATGTCAAATTCCAGAAAGGAAAATACAGACTGGGATGCAGAGACCATCTAGTACAGTTGAGGTTGTTCTGTTCATTGAGCCTTTTTAAGAGGTGTTGTAAGAATGTGCTGTCACCTGAGCTCAGGGTAATAGGAATGTGTTTTATTTAGTTTTCAATATTGTAATTTAATAAAATTGTAACTGTGACTGAAATAAATACCAATTATAGCATTTTTATTTGATTATTTTGTGCATTACTACCTTATACATGGAACTAAAATTTTTCAAAGCTTGAACACTGTCTTTGTCTCTTATGTCCTGGGTCAAATGTGCCCCACTGACAAAATAACTGGTCCTAGCCTGGAGGTTGTTGCTGTACTGTACTGTCAAAAGAGTTTTGTCACAATATCAATATAAAGAGAAATGATTAGAGATATGGCAAGTATCTATCTATCTATCTATCTATCTATGTCTGTCTGTCTGTCTACCTATAGGATTCTTATAGAAATCATCTGTCCATCTACCCATCTACTGCTTAAATCTGTATCCATAAAATAATAAATTATTCAGGTAAATATAACGTGCATAATGCCATAAAAACAAATTGTGTGATTCATCCTAAGCTTCAATCCTAAGCTGCTACAAAATACAAAACAAACAAAAATCTATGCAAACTTTATAGGGCTGTTATTTCACACCAGTAGCTTATTAAAGTGCTGCAAGCTCCGGGGGATAAATGAAATTATGAGTCATTTTGTCTTGACATTGAGCATCAGGAACCTACAGTATATCCAGAGGGGAGGAGAGTATACCAGAGTACAGTAGATGCAGAGGATGCTCAGTAGCTTTAGAGCAACATAAATGTTATATACCTGTGATATTTCATTGATTGATTATAGTATACAGATAAAAAGTTATGCAGAGTGGCAATATTTGTCTTCAGAAATGAGCTTACATTTATGAAGAATCTTTGGTGTCTCTCCTCACTCAAAAAATTCATTAGATCACATCTTCTATGATGTGAGAGCATGTCTTTAATGGCTGTTAAACATAATGATACAGCTTAAAGAATTTAACATCTCTGTTCCTCCTGGGTGTTTTGAAAACACAACAGTCTGAGGATTTCGCTTAGTGCTGCTTTAGATCTCCTCCACTCTCGAGTATATGAGAGCAAAGGGGCAACAGAGATGAAATTATCATGTTGTTTTCCGCACAGCAGGTGATTATTTGATCATCAGGAACCACTTGGTTCTGAGATCATGCTTTCATGTTGGGATGGTTCTGCGGAACAGAGATAACACCTGTCTTGGCACTCAAAAACACAGAAATGGAATTTATATGAAAGCTGATGCATCTCATAAGCCTATTAGATGAAGCCAAATTACAATTTAAGATCTTTTTAAATAGAGGAAAGTGGGCAGTCCACCCATAGCTGATATTTGCCTATTTAGACACAAAGCGGAGACACGCGGCGGGGGGCACACCTGTGGCCTCAGACTTGCCAGACTTGCTTTTTTTTTGACTAACTGTGCTGCAATTTGAGACATTTATTCACATTATACATGACATGTGGAAGATGTACAGCAGCAATTTATCAAATTGCTTTCCCTTGCTCTTTGCATACTGATGCGATGTGAGCAGGCAAGCTCTACAAATTTATATTCAGAACGGCTGACTTTAACAGACCTGCAGTAACCCCCACACTCTGCCACTCACACTGAGGAAACATTGAAACAAAGTATTCCTGTATGGTCTACAAAGATATTGCATAATCAATTTTTTTTAAATAGAATGCTTTAAATAAACTTGGCATTTTAATAACCTTAGTGGGTGATGAATTTTAATGTGAAATTTAACATTTGGGTGAGTTTGGATTATTTTGTATTTAACCTTAACAGCCTGCAGTAAAACAAGAAGGATATAATACTATCCTCCAGTGCTTTTTATAAGCTCCTACTTTACTGTGTAGAAGCTGCAAATACCACATGTAGCCCAAACAATTGTGGCTGGAAAAATACCTCAAACAGAAGTGAACTCTTCACCTGAATTGGTTTGATTGGTGTCATGCATGTTATATTCACTTTAAACATTTATTAGCCCAAAGATATTGTAGTCCTGTCCCATCAACTAATGCTGCGGTCACACTATGAATGACAAGAAGACAGACCGCAAGTCATTTAAAAGGAAGTCGGTGACATAAAGGTAAAAACTGACACTTTATGCTGCTGGATGGGCATGACACGCTACAAATAAAAGCTGAATTGGTCTCAACCTTTTTCAGTGCTCCAATGACTGGGTGAAGGGTCAACCAATCGTGTATTTGTTTCTAGCTGTGGTAGTTAGCTGACACTGTGCTAGCTTTATGTACATTGAGGTGCACACAGGGATATAATGGGGTGGTGAAATGTGATATTAAAATGGGGCTCAAACATCAATCAAAAGGGTTAGGGGGTTAGGGTTAGGGTTCCATAACAAACTTTAGATGACATTTGGTTGAGGTGCTTTGTGGCAAAAAGCAGACACACACAAACCTGTGACAATGTAATTATGTTAACAAGGGCTGGAGCAACACTTCAGCTGCGACTCCATCGCAGGTCAGAAATCGATTATTCGGAGTTGCAATACACAACTTCCGATCTAAATGCGTCCCACTGCATCTGTTCGGAAAACCCCCAGGTATTTTCACATCATCTTTTCTGGCCCCCATTCCAAACAGTTTGGACACCCCTGATCTAGAGGACCCACATCAATTACCACAGCGCCATTAGCAAAGAGAAACCGCATATACAATCAACTGTCTTTCTCATCTTTGCTCATATAATAGCATTCAGCATTACAAAACTGTGCAAATGGGAGCTGAGCGAAATAGTGTGAACCACCACAGCCAACAGCATGAAGTTGCTGAGTGCATTCGTTTTGTGGTGACACAGATGGAGATACGCATGCTTGCAAAGACTTCCATCAAGCACAAATCAATTAAATTAGGCGGCTGTGGCTCAGGAGGTAGAGCGGTTTGATCCCCGGCTCCTCCAGTCCGCATGTCGTAGTATCCTTGGGCAAGATAATGAACCCCAAAGTGGTCCCCGATGGCTGTGCCATTAATGTGTGAGTGGGTGTGAATGTTTAGATGAGCAGGTGGCACCTTGTATGATAGCCTCAGCCACTAGTGTGTGAGTGTGTGTGTCTGAATGGGTAAATGTGACAAGTGGTGTAAAAGCGCTTTGAATGGTCAAAGACTAGAAAAGCGCTATTCAAGTGCAAGTTCATTTATCATCTGTTACCAGATGACAGCTACAACATTGTCACAGCATGTTTCACAATACAAAAACAACATAAAACACAACATAAAGTAAAATAATTGATGAAAGGGTCATTCTGCTGCTTACTGTGTGCACCACCATGTTGCTGTGATGTCAGCTGCGTTTATGTTGGCACACTCGAACAAGATGGATCTTACATGAGTTTACGACTTGGAATTCTGTCTTGAATGACTGTTGCATTGCACTTTTCTGTGTCAGTTTTCAGTGTTTTGAGTATAATGGATTTCAGCGTAAAGGTTATATAAAGATTGAAAATCAATCCCCAGGAGGAACTGGAGGACATGGCTGGAGAGACAGATGAGTGGGCTATCTTGCCTGCTGTCACCATGACCTGTACCCAGATGAGCAGTAAATGGGTAGACTGATGGATAAGAATCTGTATAACAGTACATTCTTAGGCTAAACTGTACTACATTACTCTTACTGTTGTTGGCATGGTTTCCATGCTCTCTGCCCCTGCAGTTTGGAGCCTCAAAATTTAGGATATCAGTGTAACAGTTCTAGAGTGAGACCCAGAAGCAAGATCAGCAGGTAGGAGTATAAAAGCAGGCTTTACTAGTCAGATAGATAGATATGGGTCAGCAACAGGTAGGCAGTCAGCGGAGGCAAACAAGACCAGAAGGGATCAGGCAGGCAGCCAAAAGTCCAAAAACTAGCTGGGTTCAAAGTCACTAAAACAGGCATGCAGGTAGATACAGGAAACAAGGCTGCAATAGACAATCTTGAAAATGCAGAGAATTACTGGGCAAGAATACACAGTGGGGCTGATGGGGGATAAGGTTCAGGTTATCTGACAGGTCGAGATCTGACTGGAAAGGGTGGGAATACACTGGGAGCAGAGTCTTAAATCAGAGTAGCACATTCTTAGACTAATCTACATTCCTCTCACTGTTGTTGGCATTGTTTCCATACCCTAAACATCTTAATTTTGAAGCCTCAAAATTTAGGTTATCACTGTGACAGATCTGGATTGAGACCCAGAGGCAAGATCAGCAGGTACAACAGCAGGTTTTACTACTGAAAATGCAGGATATATAGGTCAGCAACAGGTAGGCAGTCAGTGGGGGCGAACAGGACCAGAAGGGACCAGGCATGCAGCCAGTAGTCCAAAAACTAGCTGCGGTCAGAGTCACTTGCAGACAGGCTGGTAGATACAGGAAAGGCAGCTATGTGGCAAATGACTGGGGCTGATGGGGTAATGAGGTACAAGTATGTAGACAGGTGGAGGACCAGGTGACTGGAAAAGGTTGGAAAACACGTATTGCAACTGGTGGACAGGGTGGAAGAGGAATAAAAGTGTCTAAAATAATAGCAGAGGTTGGCTGAAAATCAATACACTGCATTCTTAGACTAAACCACATTACCCTTGCTTTTTTTTTTGGCACACAAAATTGGTTTGTTAGAAAGTGAAGAAATCTGGCTTAGTGCTTGTGATGTTTGTCCAACAGAAAGTAATTTTATTGAATTATGAATTTGATGACAGCGGAGGTTAGTGTAGAATTCTTTTTAATGGAGGTATTTTGGCATGTCACAGTAAGAAATGCACAGGTGTAAATCATAAAGTTAATGATGGCTCAATTCCATTTAGCTGCTTTAGTTTCAGGGTCCTTGTACTATTGTGCATGTTGGCTCACCGTCACACTCATTATGTTTACATGCATACTTATATTACACTATTTTTGACATATGACATTATTCTGAATTTGATACAGCTCATGAAAACAGCATATTCCGTCTGGATATTCTGAATAAGGCCTTTTTCTGAATTAAGTATTAAGTAATTAAGTTGTGGGATATGCCAATATTACCCAGGTTTTAGGAGCATTCTTTGGACACGTATATAGCGCACTGGGAATATGTGCCTAAAATGGGGTTTTTACGACACACTGCTTCTTGCATGTTTATGATCAGCTCTGTGCGTTGTCATGGATGTGTGCACACAATCCAACAAGCCAAATGTGTGCAAGAGATGCATGCCCAAGAGAAAAGCCCACATATCTGGTCGGAAGAAGAAACTCACCTTCTTTTAAACATTTTGAAAGACCTGGATATCAGCAGGTTTTTGGATATGTGCAAAAATGTGCAACACCTTTTAGACCTTTTGAAGAAGTGGTTGGGGCAATAAAAGACAGAGGTTGTGTTCGCAGAGTTGAACAAGTCTGCCACCACTGGAAAAATTGAAGAAAATCCTATTTTGATGCAAACATTTACATTCATACAATCCATTTTTTCATATTTTGACATGATAAATGACATTTTAGCACACGTTAATCAGAGTATGAGTAAAGGGGAATGTTAGTGGAATATCCATTTTCATTCCCCATGTAACCAGTTTCGCAGGAATATTGTCTGCCTCAAAATAAAGGCGAAAGTCAAAATATATTTTTGCATGTAAATGTAGTCACTGTCATTTTTTTTTTTTTTTTTAAATTTTATATACTTTATTAATCCCCGAGGGGAAATTAAATTTTTTCACTCTGTTGTCAATAACACACAGGTCCGAACACACACACATGCACAAACAGGACCTATACATGCACTAAGTGGAGAGATGTCAGGGTGGGGCTGCCCATGACGGGCGCTCCGAGCCGTGCAGGGGTTTGGTGCCTTGCTCAGGGGCACCTCGGTGGTGCCTGGTACCTCCAGCTACCAGTCCACGCACCATATTTTGGTCCGGACGGGGACTTGAACAGGTGACCCTCTGGTTCCCAACCCAAGTCCCTATGGACTGAGCTACTGCCGCCCCCATAACTTACTGGGACACTTCAAATAACTGACCCGTTGTTAATGTTATCAGTAACACCTGTATATTTTCAACCGCTACTTTCCTAAGTCAAAATATCTGTTGTGAAAAAGGCTCCTTGACAAACTGAATCTTTATTAAGATGGTTAACTGTTGCCCCCCTATTAAATCCATTCGTTAGCGGCAATTTGTTCTTCTCTCCGTTTGAAAAGGCCTTTTTCCTCTGATTTTTACAGACTGCCTTTGATTTCTCAGTCATCTATTATTTCATATGCATTAGTCATATACTGTATACTTTTCTATTTACAGCAACTAAACAATTGTTTGAAGGGTAAAACCATAGACCAGAGATGCACCCACATCCCACTCTCTCGCTCTGTCTCTCTCCTTCTCTCTCTTTATGGGGAAGGCATGGGTCTCTCTCAGCTCACTGCTGGCCTTCAGGTCCCAGTTGGCCACTCATGATGGTCAGTCCACCTACGCCTCTGAGCATTGTTGCCAGAGGCAGAAGTATACAGGCAACAACAATAAGTTACTTCAATCATTTATTTCTTTAGCAAATTTTGCACATACCCCACCCACATACACGCAACACTGAATTTGGCTGGGATTGATTAGCATTAACATTTTGCAAAAGCTGTTTACACTTTCACTACTTCCTCTGTCCCACCCCTATGTCCTACCCCCACCCCCCAACCCCCCTCCCAAATCTGTGGGTAGGGCAAATGATTAGGTGTTGCCAGGAGCAGCTGGAGAAAGTCAGAGATAAAGTCAAGACACAGCTGGAGTGAGTTCACCTCATTTAGGCATGACACATTCACTTGTTCACGCACTTACAAACACACATTTCTGCATATGTTGCTGTTTCGCATGTGAATTCAACCAGACTAATGACTTAATTGCTGTGTATATTCAGTGTGTGTATATCAGCATGTTTAACAGGAGAGATTACTAGCAGTGAGAGCAGGACTCCAGTGACAGGGTGTGCCATTTTCACACTGTAAACCACTGTTAGAGATTTAACATCTGCTCTGCCTTTATTGAAATTACACTGAACAAAAACTTCAACTCAACAACTTTTGCTCCCATTTTTCACAGGTTTAAGTGACAGATCTAAGACTTTTTTATGCACACAAAGGACTTATTTCTCTCAAATTTTGGTCACAAATTTGTTGAGATCCGTGTTTGTGAGCGCTTCTCCTTTTCCAAGATAATCCATCCACCTGACAGGTGTGGCATATCAAGATGCAGATTAAACAGCATGATTACTGCACAGGTGTGCCCTTGGATAATCACAATAAAAGGCCACTCTAAAATCTGCAGTTTTATCTTGTTAAAAAAGGCATTCACTGGGATTCCACATTACTAGCAGAAATGCACTTATGCTCACAGATGCCCCCAAAGAATCAGCATTTGATGTGACCACTATTTGCCTCATGCAGAGCAACACATCTCCTTCACATAGAGTTGATCCGGTTGTTGATTGTGGCCTGTGGGATGTTGGCCCAGTCCTCTTTAATGGCTGTGTGAAGTTGCTGGGTATTGGCAGGCATTGGAACATGCTGTTGTACATCCAATCCAGAGCATCACAGACATGCTCATGGGATGACATCTCTGGTGAATATGCAGGCCATGCAAGAACTGTGATGTTTTTAGCCCTCAGCAATTGTGTACAGATCCTTGCAACATGGGCCATGCAGCTGCCCATTTTTGTGGCATTTTTCCGCCACCATCACCTTATGTTGCAGCATGATAAACATGCTGCAACATAAGGTGATGGTGGCAGAATAAACATGCTGCAACATAAGGTGATGGTGGCAGAAAAATGCCACAAAAATGGGTCTTGGGATCTCGTCATGGTATCTCTGTGCATTCAGACTGCCATCAATGAAATGCACCTGTGTTTGTGTTCCATAGCTTATGCCAGCCTATACCATAGCCCCACCGCCACCATGGTGCACTCTATTCACAACTTTGGCATTAGCAAACCGCTTGCCTGCAAAACGCTATACATACCATTTGCAATCTACCCGGGAAATGGAAAGCGGGATTCATTTGTGAAAAGAAAACTTCTCCAAAGTGCCAGACAACATCTACAGTGAGCAGCTGCCCACGGAAGTCAGTTACAATGACGAACTGCTGTCAGGTCAAGACCCTGGATAGGATGGTGAGCACGCAGATGAGCTTCCCTGAGACGGTGGACATTCTCGCAGGGTTAGGATTCCTGCAGTCACCATCCCAGGGCACGCTTCCTCAAAACATGTGACATCTTTGGCATTGTGTTGTGTGATCAAACTGCACATTTTAGAGTGGTCTTTTACTGTGACTATGACTATCCTAAGGCATACTTGTGTAGTAATGATGCTGTTTAATCAGCATCTTGATATGCCACACCTTTCAGGTTGTTGGATTAAATTGGAAAAGCAGAAGTCTTCACTTACACGGATTTTAACTAATTTGCAACCAAAGTCTGGGACTCTTTAACATTAATCTGTGCACAAGTGGAGCAAAACAGAAAGAGATACATTTATATTTGATTTAGTGTACTTAGACTCCAACCAACTTGTCAGATTGGATTTAGGTTTCAAGTGGAAAATGTTTTATGAGAGATTTAACAAGGATCACTGCTCCATCAGCTGCTGCCCTGATATTAAAAAAGGACATCTGTCTGAGTTCGCTCCCTATTTACTACACAGTGCGCTACATTTACTGTCTGACATTTTATTTGAGAGTGTAAATTCATCCAATATCTAGTGCCCTTAAAAGTCCCACAGTGGAACAAATAAGTAGTGTCCATAGCATGTACACTACTCTCTGCTACCAAAATTACTTACCAAAACTCTACAGTAACCAGTGATGACATGAACTGATGATAAGTATGTGTGTGAAATCCCAATTTACTGTTCACTTTTGAGTAAACTATTGCGTATTCATCATATAGGGTGTAGTGAATGACTTAACAAGGGAGTAATTTCAGACACAGCCCTCATTTGGTACTTTTTCATATAAACAGTAGGCTACCTTTAGTTTTCATTTTTCACTCATACCAGTTATAACCAGTGAAATCACCTCTTTGGTCATTATTGTTGTAGATATTGGAGCCATAATGACACTAACAATATGACAGCCTGTTTGTGCTGTTCTCACGGGTGTGGTGTAATGAGGATAATATTGGCCAGTGGGCATCGAAATACAAAGTGCCACAGAAGATTACACAGCAGGTGACAAACACGCTGGTTTCCATGAGAGACAAATAGTCCCTCTGCAACTGTGTTAATGTAGCCTTCACTGATCATATTGACTAGACCATATGTGCCAAGAAAATGCTACAGTGTCACCTTACAAAGGTGTGTGTGTGTGTGTGTGTGTGTGTGTGTGTGTGTGTAAATGTTTCTGTCCATGTCTGAGACTGCATGATGTAGCCACCCAGCTTTCCCCCTCGGTGGTCCTTTAGGAGATGCAGCAGATGGACAATATCCTTGCAGAGCTGGAGTTTCCCATTCAGAAGAATAATGTCCCAAAAACCAGACTGCATGAGATTACTAAATGACCAAACAAAGACTGGGGCTAAGACATACCAGCACACAAACAGATGCACACCAATACATTCAGTTTGAGGGCCTGTTTAAGCAAATGAGTCTTTTAATTCATTGACTAAGAAATTCACTGACAAATCAATAACAATGATTATTATTAAGCAAAGGAATTAAGAAATTAGCAAATAAATGGATATGGGAATCTGATAAAAGATATATGAATTGAGAAATTGGTGGTTGCAAAATGCTTCAATTAATAAAGCAAATTAAAATCTTATTATTTAGAAACATTATAACCACATTACTGGCTTGATGAAGGGCCTCCTTGATAACGATGGTCTGTTTGTCATGAGGAACATCAGCAAGATTTTACTAAGGAAAGCTCCTTTGATTGACAGTTCTGCAATTCTGAAAAATGTAAAAACAAATAATAATAACAAAATCTATCACTGCATTCTGGCATAATAAAGTGTTTTTTTTAATTTAAGTATCATTTTATTCATCAAAGTTGACTCAATTTTCCTTTTTTTTGATTATTCCCATCTTAAGTTTTAGCATGAGTATATTTACAGGTAGATGCACAACAACAATATGCCACACAAGCATGCTGTATGTTGAAGGACAATATCACATTGTGCTGTAAATCAACCGCAGATCATTTCATTTCCTATCCCAGTCTCCACCAACCCCAGCCCCCCCACACCTATGGGCAAAAAGAAATTAATAAACATGATGTATAGACGTGTATCCTCCCAACAACTACAGATTGATCCACACACAGACTTATCTGTATTCAAATATGCATGCAGACATGCATGCACCAATATACCTGTGGTTATCTACATATGTACATGCAAATGTTAAGGAAATATATATATATTAGTGTCCTTGGAAAGAACACCTAAAAGTAACCAATGTTACAGTAGTTATTATTATTATTATTATTACATTCATGTCATTTATTTTTGTTTGAATTTAACTTTTGTTTTAATTGTCACATCGTTAATTAATTATTAGCATATTTCTGCACTGATTAATAAGGGGAAATTACTTGATTATTAAATGCTAATTGATTTGTCAATTTATCACATTACCGACTTATTTTTTTGCTGATTTATCAATTTATTAATGAGTGATGTATATACCTCACAGTGCCTGAGTGTACTGAAGGCATATGGAAAGGACTGAGCTGGCAGGCAGGAGAAGTCACAGGTGGATTTTCAAAAGAAGGGTTTAACTTGCCCAAAAATGAAGCAAACATCTGACAAATCATATTAACTAAAAAGAACGTAACTCACACCGTGCTAACCTAACATAAATTGACTAGAACTAAACAGACTAAACAGACCTGACAAAGACTACAGCTGAGCACAAAGTGGAAGATAGTTAATGGCTGATTAGACCATTTTTGGGAAAAAAAGAGGGGAGTAACGCAATAACATGCACTAGCAGCTAAGCTACAAATAAAACAAAACAGTTCATCAGTGAAATATTTTAATAATCAAACAAAACAACATCACCTAAACTAATATGGTCAAAAGAAATAGTCAAAATCTCTACACTAGAGATCCCAATCCCCCCATGATGTGGCTGGCACTTGGCACATTCTGACTGGCCACTTCCTGTTTTTAAGAGCTTTGCATTAGAGGGCGCTTGTTTTGTTTGGCCTGACAAGATGTCCCTCCAGCAGCAACAACTTGCGCAGCACCCTCAGCACCGATAACTCAAAAGAAATAAAATCAGAATGACCCAAGGCAAACTTATCTAAACAAACTGAAGTGTGACTCTACTGAAGTTAACTTAATGCTTGCTCTGCAGTTAGAAACTAAAGTACTGCCAACAGTTCTAAATAAACTGTGAGTATGATGTATGAAAGAAAAACTATTTGTCATCATTTATCTGTTTGCTGATGTAACTGCAGTGTGCATGAGGTCAAAAGTTCAAACTCAGTGAGGAGAAAATAAACCTTTAAAGGAGCAGTGTGTAAGATCGAGGAGGATCTAGTGGCATCTAGCGATGAGGATTGCAGATAGCAGTCATTTGAAACTTTTTGCAGTGTTCATTGTTCAGGAAGTTTTTATCGGGAGCCGAATTATTCACCGAGGCTCCTAAACATCCGAACCTGGTCATTAAAACAGTTAAAAACACTAAATAAAGCAGTTTCAATTAGAAATCAGTGATACTGTTATCTTGCTGCAGAAGGGCCTTTAACCCAGCACCTGCTAATGTGTGCTCACATTTTATTTCTAAAGACTTAATGTGTGCTCACCTTTACACTCTGATAACTTAAGATCTGGATGTTCAGGAGGTTTTCACCGGTAGCCGAATTACCCACAGAGGTCTCTTCCTCTCCAAAACAAATAGACCAGGTGATTTAAACTTGTAAAAACACTGAATAAAGCAGTTTCATAATACAAATCAGTGTTTCTCAAATGCTGTTTGGCTAATCTGAGACCAGCTGCTAGCCAAGCACCTGCTAATGTGTGCTTACCTTTTTACTTTGATAATTTAAAATCCAGTTGTATAGGAGGTTTTTACCCAGAGACAAATTATCCAGAGGTCTCTTCCTCTTCAAAACAAGCAAACCTGGTGATTTAAACCAGTAAAAACTCTGAATAAAGCAGTTTCACATGAAAAAAAAATCAGTGTTTTTTGGACACTGCTCATTGCAGAGGGGCTGCTTACTATGGTGGCCTATGTAGATATAAACAACCAATTCTATGCTCATGAAAGCACAATGATTCTTATTTTCAGGGGATTATACACCAAAGAAAACATACCTATTATATAATATTCTATTTCTGCCAATATATCCCCCTAGATCCCACACACTAGACCTTCGAATGTAACCTAGAAAGAAAACAGTGTGTGCAAGGTATCAACATTTAAATCAGCTGTGTGGCAGCAGGTGCAGTTATCACAGCATAATATAAGGTGATTTAAAAGAAAATGATGTAAATTATGGCAGTTTTATGGCAGAGTTAACTAACTGTACAGGATATCCCTCCATCTTTGCCTCAAGTTCAATCAGGTGGACTACCACATTCTCAACTCTTTTTCTTTACTCTTTCAACAATTGCTCCCCGTAAGACTCTTTAAAATACAAGTGGTTACTCCCTCTGCTTCTTTTCTTACCCACAGAGGAGCCAATAACTGATCATTGTGCTCTTTATTAACCCAACTTGCTGATGCCAGCATTCAACCACAGCATTCCCCACCACCACCACCAGGATAAAGACTCGATCAGCAGTTGGCTGATGGCCAGGCTGGGAGTTTATGCTATTGTCTGGTTATTGGATTCATCCCCATAATCGGGCATTATCCCCAGCTAAAGTCTATCCCAATCTAATCTATGTTTAATCAACACCACTAAATTTTTAAGCTACTCTGCTGATTGAAATCATTACATGTACTTTTTTTTCAGTTTTGGAGTTGTTTGCGTTAATGGAAAACAAGTGAAACAAGTGTGCTTGTGGCTTTTAGGAGCTCAAGAGGGGCCTTAAAATGCTTCATTGGAGTGGCATAGTTCAGTGGTAAATATTTGCAGGTTCACATGTTCAATCCCACTTCCACTGAGCATTTCGCTGGTGTTGATCTTGTGCGCTAACAGACAAACAGCCTCTTCAACACTTAACCAGCATTAAAAAACAAACAGCTCAGTTCCCAGTTTTTCCACCTTGAACAGCTGATATGTTCTGTCAAAACATTAAACATTTCAGTTCATCTTGTATTTAGAGGTCATACTGTGAGATCTCATCTGAAAATGAACAATGCCTCAATCTAAATCAGTTTTTTGTTATTGCCAGTAAGATATTTAATGCACCCTCTGGCTATGCTGATAATAGAAAGGCCATAAAAAGTTACAGCCTCAAGATGAGCTATTTTAAATTGTTCTGTGGACGGGGCCAATTAGTTTGATTTGGCTACACCCTCCAACATTGAAATGCTCCATTGCACCAACTCCTTAGCCACAGTGCCCAAAGTACCTAACGTACAAGAATTTAACACTCTGAATATACAAATGGGATTTCCTGTAGCACTGTGAATTTCCGAGCTGTCAAATAGGGTACCAGAGGGTGCCCTGGTGCTTTAAGTGCAAATTAACCAACACAGTCTAAATGTGTACTTTCCCAGATCAACAGGATGACATCATTTCTGCATATTTTTGTGTGTTGCAGGTTGCTGCTCGTGGTGGGTCATAATGGGGAGTCGGTGTTCTCTCTGCCTCTCTGTGTGCAATCCTGATGCCAAGCTGCAGCAGCAGTTGACAGTCTGCCATCCATATGACTGTTGTGATTATTAACTTGCGCATGCTTGAATGCCCAAGTTGGAGGAAAGACTTCATGAAACCTGCAGGTTAGTTCTACATTGTCAATGCAATAATGTGACCATTCGGAAAGAATGCTTATTTGCTTTTGTTCCTTGAGTTAGACGATAAGATTGAGACCAATCTCATGTCTGTACAGTAAATATGAAGCAACAGTCAGCAGCTGATTATTTTAGCTTGCCATATAGATTGGAAACGGGGGGAGACGGCTGGCCTGGCTCTGTCTAAATGTAAGAAAACCTGCCTGCCAGCTCACTATTTGAGACGTTATATCTTGTTTGTGTAATCCACACAAAAGTCTAAATATGTTTACAGGGGGGTTACATTAGCCTGACATATCCAGACCAATTGTGAAATAGTCTGGAACCTCTTAGTTCACATTAAATTTCCAAGGGGCATTGTCAAAGGGTGTAAACCTAAATGCCTCTGGATGCATGCAATTCCATAGACCTGCTATCAACCAAAGCAACAAAACATGGGATGAAGCCCTGTGCGATGGAAAAATGCGAACACATTACAGCATGCAGAGATGAGTTGTTATGGTGCCGCATCAATATGTCTCTGAACAAGTGTCGCCATCTTTGCCATCAGAATTTGAAGGTAAAAGGTCATTCTTATTGGCAATTGATTGTTCTTCTTTCAACAGAAAGTCATCAGCTGCAGCCATGGTCCAAAATGAACTTTTTGGTCTATCTGCCAATGCCTGGTAAACTAAAAAAAAAAAAGCCCACCAAATTATTTTTAACTGGCCATAAAACAGTGAACGATACAATGTCATTAAACACAGGGTTTGAAATATGGGGAAGCTCGGCTCCCTGAATGACAGATGAGCTCCCTAGAAAGCCTCGTTTGAGAAATTTAGGTGGAGTTCTAAAATATCGGGCCTCCCTAGCGTAGTGGTTGGAGCACTCGTCTCCCATGCGGAATGTCCAGGGTTCAAATTCTGCTGGGGTCGACCTCAGCAAAGGCATGCGGTCACAAGAGGTTCCCACCACTGAATTAAACAGGATCAGATTCCTTAAGGAAGTCCTCGATGAGGGTGCATCTCAATCCTGTTGTAGACGGGAGGTTCCAGACGTAAAAGCAGATTCATTCTAAAATATCGTAATTTTTTTTGTATGAATTTATATTTTATTTTATATTTTGTTTTATATTTGTTTCAAATGAGGCGTTTCAGTCCTGTATTTGTAGGGTGTTGACACAGTTTGATGCATATGTTCTAAGAGTAGGGTTATTCCTTTAAAGGTAAACTATGCAGGATTTTCCTAAAAACAAACAAACAAAAAAAACTGTAAAATTAGTGTTAGTGTTATTAAATGCACAGTATGTTGTAGTGATGAGAGCTTGTAGAAAAGTAGGGCTATTTCAGCAACCCAGTAGTGGTGGCTGACTTAATTTTTGGTGTTAATTTTGAACCCTGACTGTAGCCATCTTGCTTGCCTCAATGGTTTTCCTCTTTACACTCATGGTTTCAGACACGCCCCATATTAGATAAATGGTTGTGATTGACCCATCAGATCTGAAGTTGCTGGAGATCTGTCCAAAGCTGAGGGGGACCAGACACATTTGCCAGAGCGAATAAAACATGACCTCACAGGTTCATCTGGTTCCCAGACAAGGGTTATATGCAACACTATTTCTTTCACCTTTCTGGCCAGGTTCGGTAACTCCTTGGAGCCGCCACTGAGACACCAAGACAGGAAGAGATAGCCTGGTACAATGTGGCAGTTGTCAGTGACACCGCAACATGACAATCATACACTTTGATTTTTGTATGACTTTAGAGGTGCTGGGAGGCAGCTTTTATCACTATGCCACAGAGCCAGGCTAGCTGCTTCTCCCTGTGTCCAGTCTTTGTACTAAGCTAACCAACCACTGACTGTAGCTTCAAAAAGAGAATAAGCATTATTCCCAAAATTTTAATTATTTATTCAAAATGCGTGTTACTTTTTTTTTATCTTATCATGCTTATTTTTCTCATTTATTTTATGATAACCACCCCAAGATGAACCCTTTGTGTGCATGGACATTTTGCATGCTTAAATTTGGAGAGGCAAGTTAACTAAGCCCTGCTCTTAAAATATATATTATTCTATTTGGCCCTAAATTTATTCAAAATATGAATTATTCAAATTCCTAAACTTGCCTGTGCTGATTAAGTTAAAGTGCTCTCTTTATCAAAAAGTCAAAATTCTATACCTAATTGATGAAGAGATTTTCATATTTATGCATATTTAGTTCACCTATTTCATATCTTCCAGCCCAGAATGGTTCTGGGTTATGTTGTTAAAATAAGGACTGACTATTCTTGAGGAGAGGTCTCACTAAACCTTCAAAACTTTCTAAATCCTTTCTTGCAATTAATTATTAAATTATTGACTGACCTTTTCAAGCTAAGGATAATTGCTGGTGTGGCCAAGTGAAAAAGACACAGCAGTGCATCACTCCCAACTAATTGATTTGGCGGCTGCTCTCATGAACTTTTCACTGTGATCAGCACTGTGACAGGAAGTAATCACCCATCAATTTTGGAGATGAGTGGTTTTCAAAGGTGCCCATAAATTTGAATGGGGGTGACGATAGTGCCAAGGTGGACCCTTGAGAGTCAGTGTAAAGCTTGCCTGAGATCCAAGCACTACACACTGCCCCAGTCTGGCTGTAGGACGCAGTGCCGTCTGTAGGAGAGCTCATTCCAGGTCACCCACTCTCTGTGGGCGAGTGAGCGAGAGAGGGTGGAGAGTGCAAGAGAGGGAGGGAGACAAAGTAAAAAGACAGACTAGAGAGAGGGAATATCTATAACTCGGTAAATGCCAGCAATCACACCGTTCTGTTCCAGATAGAGAGCCTTGAATAAATTTCTGTTTATTTTGTTGCCATTTATTGACGGAGTGATTCATTTCCTGAGTCTATATAAAGCCATGTACTGTAGCTACAATGCAATGTCTTTGCTATGGCAGTGCCTCAGTCTGAAGAAAAAAAATGAACAAGAGTCAAGATCATTGTGTAAAAGACAGGAATTTATCTTGTAGGCTCATCATACAGTCATCAGAACGAACACAGCCCACCTACTTTCTTTACCAACCAGCTTACTTCTAGTTGCATAGGAACATTACAGTGAATCATACTTCTGTGGATTCCTATTGTGTTCACCTGTCAATCAAATCCCTCATGATTGTCCTGGTATGAAGGCTGCTATGAAGATGCCAGTGCATTTTAAAAACTGGGCAAGTCTGTGTTTCTACTGGAGCTGCTGTAATAAGGCAGTCAACCATGTGAGCGTGACCGAGTGATCAGGATTAAGGACTTGGTGTAACTGCTTCAAAATGCAAAAAGGACAAAATCTACAATGCTATTCTTAAAAAACACACACACAAATGGATAGTAAAAATACAACCCAAAGTGTGCCATCAGGTCTTGTTGTCATGGAAACAATGTGCTTCTTACTAAAAAGATTTTTAAGCAAAGTTGACAGTTACAGGCTTTTATGGAGTGGGTTTCAGTTAGCTATGCAGCTAATTAGCAGTGTGTGTGCTTTAAAAGATTTCCATATTAGTTGCATCAGCAGTGAGCTGGCTGCGGCGGGGCTGCGTGTGCTGGGTAGGTGTGATCAGCGGATCCTCTGTACGTCAGTCTGTGAATGAGTGGCTGGCATCCTGTAGCAGTTAACGTGGCCAGTTGTTTGTGAATGGGGACTTGTGTAGTCCAGCACAGTTCGCAACACATAAACCATATGTATCTGGGTTGCGCCTCTGCCAAAACAAAAGTGGTGACACTCTGAAAAAGTCAGTTACCATGGATACAAAAATTGCCCACATCATTTTTGTCAGAGGCCTTGTGTAATCGTTTTCTCTTCCCTGTAATTTATTTATCTATTTATTTATTTATTTATTTATCAGTTTGTTTGTGAGCCTGCCTGCTGGTTCATAGTTGGAGCTGCTTTAATTGGACTCCTTTTCCTTTCCTCTGATTCATTTCAGGAATATTGGAGTACTGGGCTTTGACTATTAGCCAAACAACATTAGTGGAATGAGCTTTTGTCTTCAATAATTATACGGAGTAATAACAAAATAGTTGGCACGTTGTTGACGCACTACACAGTGATAATGGGTCTCCCTTGTTTTTCAAATATTTTATAATCACATACTGGCAGCTATTAGCAACAGCCTTGTGAAATTTAATCAGACAACAGAAATGAAGAGGTAAAGGCAGCTGGCTCGTCGGGGTGTTTGGATGCTGGGAGCCAGATTTGAACCTGAGCTGAGCGTCTCCATGTGAGAGTGCGTGGGGCATCATCTTTGCATCACGACATGCCTGGGTAACTTCTGTTCAATGTGCTGTTGGCCCATGAAAGATGTATGATGACTGAGCCCAGCAGTTATAAATCAGTTATAATAGTAGGGACGCATGTTCAGAGAATTTCAACACTGAGGACCTACGAGTGTCTACAAACAGGGCAGAGCTGACTCACTATACTGTCCAACTGTTGTGCTGGTGTGCATCAGATGAATGCATACTAAATGAGGGAGAGAGAGAGAGATCCTCAAGTCTATGCACCACAAGAATCCTGAAAAAGGTCATGTCCCAGAAATTACTACAGGGAGGTCTGCAAGCGTGCGTACCCTTGAATGAGATTATGTTTATAAAGAAAAGGACAGCTTTTAACAGCTTATTTATGGTGGCCTGGAACAATGTGTGATTTTACTTCCTTGGAAACAGCTTAATTCTTAAATATAGAATAAGACAAGCTTAGCCATACTCTGTTGGGGCTAATTGTTGCATGAAGTGAAAACAGACAACTCTCTCCCCTCTTCCCCTAGCGTATTCATGTGTTACCATTGGCGCTGCTGTTGCAAAGACAACCGTATCACTTTCTGCTTTCCTCAGAGCCTAGCAACTACAGTTTCCACAGTTACTTAAGTTGTTCCTCCGTCCACCATTTCCAGTACTGCGGATAGTAACTGCAAAGGACTTATCCTCTTCTTGAATTGGTTGCACAATAGTTGATGCTCTTCCTTTGTGCTGTATTCCGAGCCTTCATTTTCCTGGCAGACGAATTGCAAAGTGAAAGGGAACCAGTCTAAATGCTGATGGTGTCACCCACAGTCACTACATTGTGCAATCTACATTTACTAATGATAAGTTAAAGTAAAAGTTGTCTTTCCCCACTTTAATAGACTTTAAAATGAAAGCCTCTGCTAATGACAAAGAATCTTCTGCAGTTCCCATAGGGGCATCCTTTGTCTGGCCTGTCCCAACAGGACGCCTCTAATGGGTAAATAGCAGGTGGAGATGGTAGCGGGTGGGACGGTATGAAAGAAAAGCAGAGCTATTATATTTGGAACCCCAGGAATTTTCTTTCCTCAAAAGAAAAGTAGACCATCATCCACTCCTAGTGTGGTCTGTATCCCTCTCTTTTATGTCCATGTTATGCAATCGTCTGTTTCTTTTATTCCAAGCCTCCGAGCTCGGGCTCTGACGGAGGAGGATACCTCAACAGGTGGAGATTTTTTATTCTAGGGATAGAGGAGGAGGTGGAGGAGGAAGAGGAGGGAGGTAAAGTGTTCCTTAATAGTAAGTCCTCTGGTCTGCCTTTTTTTTTTTTTTTTTTGCTTCAGTGTGTAACTGGGCTCATGACAGCGAGTCCTAGTAGTAGATCCCTGGCCTGCTAACATGACCCCATGTGTATCTGCACCATCTGTCTGCAATGGGACTCCAAAGGAACACTCAGAGGGAGATGCAGAGAGAGGCATGGAGGGAGAGGGGGGAGTTTTGTCAGCACTCCCCGAGGACCCCCTGTGCTGCAGTTTTGATCTGCTAATTATGTTTAATTGAGGCTGTGTAATTCACTAGCGTTGGCTCTATTTTTCCCTTATCTCACTCGTGGCTTTTAACAAACCCTGGCGCTGACGAGGGAACATGACACATCATCAGCAATAAACGTTTCGGTGCGGTATTTTTTTGAAGGCATCGGTCTTTTAATTTCGGTGACGGGGGACCACTAGATTGGGTCAGCGGATATTGAAATGTTTTATCTGTGCGCAGTGGATGCTCCGAGGAGCGGAGGCGCGACGCGGTGACTTGTTTGACGCCGAGACAGTCGTCACAGCACACACACACACACACACACACACACACACACACACGGAAAAAAAGATAGATAGATAGATAGATAGATGCTTGCACACACGCGCGCACGCGGTTTCTTTTGGCAAGGTGGCACCAGGTAAAGCCATAAACGACGAATGATGGTGTGCGCCATACCTCTCTTGCGTCTTCATTTTTTGGAGAAGACACGCCGGGAAAAGCGGCACGCAGAGAGACAGAAAACCCCGAGAAAGACAGACAAGGAAGAGACATATCAGTTTTAACGAACTGCGAAGTTGGAGTCGCTTTTTGGGAGGGCTAGATATGGCAAAATGTCCCCGGCGCGCGCCCTCATAACTCGCCACATATCTTTTTGATATTTTATAATGGGGAGATGAAGTCACCCAAGGCACCCCCCTCACCACCACCACCACCCCCCTCTCCCCCGTCACCACATCATCATTCTCTCATTCAGGCCCGTTGCCCATATGTTTAATTAACTAGGCTGATGTGTAAGTACCTTCAGCCAGCGAAGCGTGGGCGGGCGGGCTGCGGGGTAAAGACACTGCCGGAGAATATTTCCTTATTCCTCTCCGCCCGGGCGCTCGGTTTGCTGCCGGAGCATCACCTCAGTCGTGCGGCGTAGAAAGCTACAAAAATAACTCGACCCGTTTAAACTTGTTCCCAATTGTTTAGGGTGTTTTTTCTGGGGGTTTTTTTGGGGGGGGAGTGCGGTGCTCGTTGGGAGAGCGCGTGAGGGGGGAGAAGCAGAAGGGAGAGGGTGAGTGAGGAAAAAGCAGAGAGGGAGAGTGTGTGGATATATGCGCGCGCGCGCGCGCGTGTGTGTGTGTGCGCGTTTTGATGTTATTTGTGACGGAATCCCCCCTTCAGTCTCCAAGAATCCGCGAGCGGCGCAAGGAGGAGGAGGAGGACAGGAGAGGAGGAGGAGGAGGCGCGCGGACCTGTCCACGAGCCCTCACTGCGGAACGCGCGGGGCTGCCGCTGGAGATTCCAAACCAACGGTTATTTTGGATTGTGGAGTCTGACTGATCCCCGCACCTCCACGGCTTCCTTCTTCCCCCTTTCCCCAGAGTCTGTCTCCGCCGCTGAATGGACTGTGTTTGACATCTTCACCGAGAGGAATACTACCTATCTACCGGGGGGTGAGGTGCTGGTGGAGGGGGGGAGGTCTTCAGAGGCAGACAGGTGGATTTATCCGTGTGGTGGTGTGTGTTTTTTGGAGGAGACTGGATGGAGGAGAAATTGATGGATTAATTTGACGGAGGAGAGTCGTATGTGATTCCCACTCCTGCCGAGGGCACCCGAATGGAGTAACAGGCTGCAATGTCATCTCCACCTGGCCGCCTGGAGAGATGTGTCACGGGAATGGGGTGAGTTGGCTTAATTAGTATGTTTTTTGGCTCAGCTTTGAACTAACTCCGTCCTCTCGGGGGTGACGCGGATATTGAGCAGCAATTGTCGGGGTTCAGTGGTTTAATATCTGCCGCACACTCACTCTCCTCTCAAAGTGGAGCAGAGGCGGGGTGGTGGGGTGGCTGCTGGTTTGTGTTCCTCTCTCCGCTCCTTCGTTCGTCCGAGTCCCCGACACACAACCTGCTGCATGCCCTACATAGACAAGCCCGGCACCGGAGAGAGGAGCGTGAGGGGAATATTCGCCAAGGAGCCACAGGCTGTTTTTAACGCGCTCTCTCTTTCTCTCCCCCTCTCTCTCTCTCTGTGACACACACACACACACACACACACACACACACACGGAGAGAGACACTACTATTTTGTCTTCCTCACCGTTCACCATCCTACCTTTGAATTTAACTTGTGTTTTCGTCACGCAGGCTCTCCATCCAATAAGCCCGTGTCCCAGCATCCCCAAAAGAGCCACACACACGCGCGCGCGCACTTGCGCTCCCATATATACACAAACACAGGCTATAAGATAACACCCGCGCGTGCACTCACGCGCAAGAGGCGCACGAACACACGCGCAGGCACTTGAAACGAGCTGGTGTTTGATATAATTCAAAATGTTAAAACGCTTATGAGTCACGAGGAATATAATGACATTGGGTAATAATGTTTATGGCTCATATATATATATAGGCACCAGCCTGTGGGCGCGCGTCCTTTTATAGAGCAAGAGTCAAATTCAACAAGTCTGCGCTTTTTTTGTAGGGGTGCAATGCAAAAAGCAAATAGCATTTTTTTATTTTCTTGTTTTCGCAGATCAAGTTTGAACACTTTTCCTCTGGTTTCACTGACGCTGTGAGAAGGAACCAAAATGCCAGTAAGCGGACAGGTCACGGTGGCTGCCTGCACGGGCCCTCAGACCACGGCAGTAAAACTCAACATTCATCGCACGGACTCCGAAGAAGAAGGCGCAAAAGCTCCGCGACCGCAAACCTGCAGCAGCCACGCTTTGTGACACCGAAGGTAAGGACCGCGGCCGGTAACGGCGATCAGGGGGGAGAAAGGCACCGTCAGAGCGGCTCAGGCAGGGCGCTGTGCGACGCTAAGCGGCGCTGTTGCATCACATTATCCCCGGCTACTGATGAGAGGCCGTGTAATGAATTCATATCTCAAATTACAGTTTTCAGGCTTTGAATGCAGTCACGTTGTAGAAACACATTTTCTTCCGTTTTCCTCCCGCTTCCCGTGCCAAGTCTGACACACGAAGTGTCTTTTCCTCCTCTCAGGGACATGGAAGCCATCACACACACAGATGTTACATGGGGGGTAACTATAAGGGTCTGACATGTCTGAGTATAGGGGCCTGACATGACAGATTATAAGGCCGTATTTCGCATAATTCTCCTTCAGACTAATCAGTCCTGGTGTCAAAGGAACAATCCCCATCGCTGATGCTAAATATTCTGTGTGTAAATTTATCATGATCATTTAGGGCAAATTATCATTCATGCCATGGCAGTCTCATTGTGCTGTTGTAGAGAACTGGGGAGGGAGACTGTGGATGTGCTCAGCAGTAGCCTATTTTCTTGAATAGTGGGATGACACAAAAGGAGATCAACTCTGTAGGGCATAAACGCAATAGAGTGGGAGCAGTGAATGTCGAGAGCTGTTGCTGTCTTCATTAATATAAATATCTTGTGCAAAGCTGCAATGAATTCTGGGTGTGATGTCATAACACCTTTAAACCTTAACAGTATTTTTTAGTAGGCCTACTTTCCTATTCGCTTTCCTTTTGTTGTCATCACTCCAGAAAGTGTTTCTTGCTCAGTTGGGCATTGTATGTTTCATCTCTCGCAGCCTGATATTAACCAACTACTGAAACAAAGCCAAACAGGAAAAGCATAGAAATGAAAAATTCTCAGTGATGCGATGCATACCATATTCTCAGTCCCATTTTGGCTCCAGCATGACATAGTGTTGAAATTATGTCGAGATGCATCTCACTGAGCTGTTCACTGAACCATCCCTATTGTTGGCAAAGCAGGTACTGTAGTTCAGAACTCACTGTCTTGAAGCAGCTTGTCAGTGTATCAGATGTGAGCCTGCGTTGTGCTGTTTCTCTGCTGTGAAAGCTATTTAATCCCTCACATTAAATGTGCTGTTGTCAACATGTTATTGTGCTACCTTTAACAAGAAGGCCCTCTTGAGATTATTTCGATGGCACCTAAGGGGAACTGGTGATACTCACACAGATGTTACGTTTTTGTTGCCATGCTGGTAACAAAATCCAAAAGTTGCATGTCTTTCATATGGTTCTACAAGATAAAATTTAATTTAATAGCGTATTTAGCAACGTTTCCTTCAGATAACAGGCTGCAAAAGGTGAGCAGTCAGACCGCTCTGTGTCATCCTGGTCTCAGTGTTTTGGTTTTTTAATTGTGTGCAAGACATTTTTAGAGCAAGAACCCAAAATTAGCCCCAAATCTACATATGCCTGCAAGTGGGGAAAGGTTCAGAGAGCATTTATGCAGAAGAGTTTTTACCTCTGTTGAACTGTTAGTGTAACTAAAAATGTTGCAATTATTACCATGCGTTTACTGTAAAATATTCTCAAAGAATAGCTTGTCAACAAATAACTTAACCTTAAAATTGTCTGTTTTATCATAACATGTAATTACTGGGAATATTGCTTTTTCAGGTCATTTCATAGTACTGGATTTGTTGTTTTTCATTGCTCAGTTTAAGGCATTTGAGTCACAAACACTAGAATAATACCTACTCCGAATCATATCCTCTCCTTTTTTTTTCTCCTCCCTTTTCCATGAATGTATAGATATTATAGGTAGGAGTACACAAACAAGATTGCAACCTAGAGCTTATGAAGAATAATTATAAAGACGCTTAAAAAAGAGAAAAGCCAAAGAACCTGTGGGTGGAATATGCACCTTCCTGCCCTGCATTGTAGCTGTATTTGTCCTGAAGGAGGTATTGACATATCCTGAGATAAGAGCTACAGCAAATAATCCCCTTATCTGCACGGTATTTTTGGTTGGAGCTCACTATCCACTGAAGTTGACAAACTGCATGTTTGAAAATAAGGTTCCTGGTGATGTGGTTCTGCCTCGAACATTAACAGCCAAACCGTGTGCAGCCACCAAGCCTCTGGCATGGCCTTTAGCTTCAGCTGTCATCTGCTGAGTGAGTGCTTTCTTTAAAGTCAATTAAACCTGCCACTGTGCCTTTGCTGCGTTGCACCAGTTAATCTTGTCCTGACAACGTCCACTGCCAAAATTTGGTTACATTTGACTTTCAGTGGCAAATAAATTGAGCACATTTTCCTGTCCACTGTTAGGAGATAGTAAAAATGGTTGTCCTGCCTCCACATTTATGTCTATGTACATACAATCACAGGTCAAATAAGGCTTGAGACGATGAAAATGAGCGTTTTCATTTTCCTGTTCCTAGCAATTACCAGTGAAAAGGACTGAGTGACATATGATAATGAGTCATTTGACCCCCGCTGATCTTCTGTATATTGATGTGTGATAGTGCAGTCTCAGACACAAGTTAATAACCCAAAAGCCTCTTAAGAACGTGCTCTGTTTAATCATTTAATCAAAACACAGTTGGTGGTCTCATTTAATGAGTTAGTGAGCCATAGTGATATTAAGTAGGGTTTGACTAATACAGGTTTTTGAACTGATATTTTTAGAATGAAGTAGGGCAGTAGTTGATGTTTAGTGACCTGACCAGTTTGTCCCTTAAAACACAAGTATTCAGTGTGTTGCATAATTTGAATGTAGAAAATTCTGTGTTGCAATGAATGAGTAGTTGTTCTTTAATTATCAGGTAACATCCACCTATTCAATAGTAAAAAAAAAAACCAAAACATCAAAAGATGCTGGCTTGAAATTCATAACCAAGATTTAAAAAACAAAACAAAAACAAAACAACCCCACAACAAACTCCACCATATTTACTGTTGTACTGAGCGATGGCTTCAGCCTCATAGTCCTGCATCTTGCATCTGGCTACTAACACTAACACTGTCTTGGTTAGCAGTTTGTCATTTAAGGGCCATACAACTAAATGTTTATTGGTAGTATACGCCTGCATCAGTGTATCTTTAATGGTTTGTTAAGTGTTTCTTCAGCTCAAGATTCCAGATAAGTCTTATCCAGTTCCAGCCCAACTTTACTGATAAGATTTAAGAAATCAAATTGGAACAAATCTGAAAATGAGGTTTTTCCAAACCTGAAAAATAATAATCGTCGTTGCTCAGGCCAGGAATTTGGAAATCAAATCCTACTTTTAATAAATCTCAGAACTCATATCTGTGTTTCTCATGACTCAAGGGCAGATGGTTTTGATGCTGAAAATCAGGATAATCTTGATCCTACTTGAGAGGTGGTTTAAGGGAGGATTTAGAGGCATGAAAAGCATGACAGAGCTGTAACCAAGAAATTGCCACCTATACATCTTGAGTATGAATTAAAAGCAGTATTTCATGTTTTTTATCTTATTGAACAAATCTGTCAAAACAGTGGCAAATCCCAGATGCCTGTGTTTGAGATGGATGGACCAGCTGGATGGCTGATGGTTAAAATGGCTTTTTGAACGTTTATGAGGGTGTTTGAATTCATGTTGTTGTGACGGTTATATATATCATATTTACTGTTTTCAATGTAACACCTTGCATAATAGCGGTTTTTGTTTGGCTTATGTTGGCCATTCAATGAAACTTTTTAAATGTTTCCTTTAGGATCTTTAGAAACAGTCTTTTATACCATTTTCATTTTGTTCACATTGATCGTTTTTGACCTGGCAGAATGCTATTAGTGATGACATTATTTGTTTAACAGATACTGAGATAAAGGTTAAAGGGATGTTAAGTAATTTATGGCTTGTATTGAGCTGTATTGGCAGCCAGTCAGGCCTCCGACAAAATCTATTGAACATTTCAATTGCATTGCTAGGCAACAGCTTGGGTCCATGTTTGCTTCCTGTCAGCTGGTATCATTCACATACACTGCCAAACATACCAACAGCAAATATAAAGGGACCTACTGAGGCCCTAGCTACATGTATGCAGATGTTTTTGTAAACATATATTTTTCTCCGTGTTATGGCCTTTCGTCAATACCCAAACGTAGTTTAAGGTCTTTAAAATGGAGATTTTTTTGAAAAAGCGTTTTCAAAGGTAGGAGTTTTCAAAACTCGGGTTACTTTCTATCCATGTGGACATGTAAAACCAACCGCTTTGGAAATAATGACATCATCTCCTCAATCAGCACATGCCCATTGTTTCTGTGTGTAAACAGTATGCACTAGAAACAATAACAACAACGGTGGACTACTGGATTATTTAAGTTTGTTTAAGTTGCTGGGTCTAATGATTACTTTACACTTAAACTAAGTACTGCTGCACAACTTCATGAACGAACAGAGCCATCTGCTGTGCCCAGTGGTATGTGGTCAAACTCAGCATCCGCAGTTTAAAGTCTGCCAGAAACAAAGGTTTTGGATCAGGGCTAGTCAAACTAGTAGATAGTGGGACAATATCCAGGGTGGCATTGTTGTCGATGAGAAATGGAAAGCAAACTTTCACATGTACAGAGCATCACTCATATGTTTAAAGGGCCAGTGTGTAATATTTGGCATGGTTTATTGTCAATCTGAATCTGAATCTGAATATTCTACCCATTAATATGTTTATACAAGTGTATAATCACTATAAAAAAAAATTCGTTTGGTTTTTGTAGCCTTATAATTATGCTTTTATATATATATATATATATATATATATATATATATATATATATATATATATATATATATATATAGCAAGGGCCTTGCTTTAGAGAGGTCGCCATCTTGCGCCGCCATGTATGTACGGCAGACCAAGCAGACAATCCAGCCAGCCGGAGAACGTGTTTCGCGTGTATAAATAAACCAACGAAGACAGCGGAAGGAAGGAAGAAGGAGGAGGAAACAGCAGAGAGTGTTAGTAGTTTGTCGATAGAGAGTAGTGAAAAGTTTTTTTAGTTATAAAGTTTGCGAATGGACCACACTTACCATGCAACAGGAGAGAATGAACCCGAACCGTCATCTGCGAGGAAAAGAAGACGCAACTTCACTCCTTGTGATGCACTCTCTGCGGCGCTTTTCCTCCTGATGATATATCTCCCCAACGATGGTAGCAGTAGCACCGAATCCCATTCTGTGCATTCAGCCTCTCTTCTCGCCTGCTCAGCATCAAACACATGGATTTCCTCATCTGTATGCTCCGGCTCAAACAGGTATGGCTCTGGGTCTGTGTCTACAAGAAACTCTTCAAAATCGCGTTCAAAGTCGTCCATTGCAGCTACTATAGTCCGGAGATGTTGCTAGGCTAAATAAACAGCTGAGCTCTGTTTACCGGCTACGCTGTCAGTCAGTGTGTGTGGGCTGGAAATTGGTGGAGCAGAGAGGGGAGGGGGGTCCCTATTCAGTATGGTAAACGAGTATGTGTGTATGGAGTGTGTCTGTTACACTAGAAGAGTCAGAGTTTGGGACGGAGTCTTTTACCCCCTGGAGTGTTACCGGAGTTTTTGGAGTGCTCAAATAAATGGGCCTTTTTCCCGAACGCTCCTCTGGTCTCCTGCTCATGAGGGATTCATTACAATATCGTAACATGGTTTAGATTTCTAAATAAACATTCACCTCATCGCTAGATAGACCTACTCCTGAAAAACTCGTGCACGCGCAAGGCTTTTTGTCCCTACGAGGCCACCGTCATTTACCCGACGGGAGGGGTGAGTGAGTGAGCCCTGCAATCTAGAATTTGACCACTGATGTCACTGTTTTCAACCCATTTTACACACTGGCCCTTTAAGTGAGCTCCTGCATCCTTATATCAAAGAGGAATCAACAGTGATGAGATCTCAAGTAGGTGTTTTGAAAACAGTAACGTTAGCAGTAGTCTTAAGTACCTTTGTAACACATGTGGAGACTGGGAAAAATGCTAACGCCAGCAAGCGTTAGGGTTCGTTTTTGTGTTCTAGTGTGGACGGACATATTTCGTAAAACGAAGATTGTGTGGACAGAATTATTTTATAAAACGGAGGGGGAAAAAATATATGTACAAATGTAGTCAGGCCTTAGAATGTTTATGTTGTCAAATTGGAAATGGTCTAGACTCTGCCACAGCTCACAGTGACTTACGATGAATGTGACAGTCACAGTTTTGCAGCAAAAACTGAAAGTTAACTTATTCGGGGAAAGAAGAAATAAAGAAGATGGAATAAAATAATGTTAAATCGATACTGTTAAGGCTTTCGCCTTATTGGCTTGAGAACCAAATGTGTTCTCAGGTTTGCTTATAGTCCTTGTCCACTGTCTCTAAACAGTGTAATACACAGGCACAAAACCAACACATTCTCACTCCGACCTCATCACATATTGTTGTTTGGTCATGAACTTTTCATGTCCAGATACGATGTGCAAGGTACCCTGGGTGCGTTGGTTGTTGATGTTCTGGGACACTGTGTCAAGTTCTGCCTGTTACATGCATTGTCTTCTTTTAAGATCCACTTCCATTTTCACTGGAAATTTAACAAATTTTACATATAGTCTCTTTCAAAATAAACCCACTACGTCGGCACAACACCACAAATTGATGTTTTTTTTTCCTTCAACAACAAACACATGTGGTTGGGTTCAGGCAATAAACACATTTTTTGTTGGTTTCTGACACCACTAGTCACTGTCCAAGCGTCAGATTTCAACGACTTCGGAGTGAGAACAGGCTCGTAAAATACTTAAAGTTCTCTTTACTGACCAAAAGTGCTTGGTTAAGGTTAGAGATCACAGCAAATGAAGAGTCTTTATAGTTACATTCATTGAGTTTTTTGGCCACTTGATGGCAGAATAGCAAGCTGTAAACACAACATTTACATATTATCTATTCCCTGCACGTTGTTGCGATCGCAACAGTTAACACAGATTTGCCCAATCCTTGTGAATTCTGTATGACCTTGAAATTTGAAAAATCACTGCAACTTAACCACAAATTTAAAGAGTACGTATTGATTAGCTCAACCCCTCCTTACCCCGCTCTTTCTCTTAATCTCGCTGTTTACCATGAGATTACTGCTGCAGGAGTGTAAGCTTCGTGCCTAGAACAAAGTCATTCACACAGTTACAGTCACAACTGTTATCATCACATGGCCAACGTTGTAGAATTGTTATTAATGCACTTAATGACAGAGTTCAGCTGTTTCTGTGTCATTGCATTGTTATTGGGACTGTCTCATGGCTTGTTGTCGGATTTTGGCTGCTGCTATGTAAGCTCATGCTAACCAGGCAGAGTGAGCAGGAGGAGAGTAGCTCATGGAGACGGTCATTCAGCAATGCGCTAAACAACAGCAACAGTTGCCTCTTGGCGATCAGCTATTAAATGCTCATAATAATACACTTCGAATCCAAGACATTATCACAACTGTTTGTTAATTTTCACTTGCCCCTGCAATTTTAGTACAAAATAAGTCCCAAAACTTTGCAACATGCGTTGCAATTTTTTAGAAAAACAGTCATGAAATCAGACATTTCAGACCGCAGCAATCCCAAAAACAGTCCAAAAAAAATCTGATTATCTGACTGATTATCACTTTATAAAGTTGCTATGGCAGATGCTTTAAAAAACAGCTTATTTACACATCTAGCAGACATGAAGCAACATCAGCATTCATTAGAGATGTGTCCCTAGCTACGTAATGAATATAAGTCCTTCTAGCTGTGTTTTGGTCTCTGTCAACTCCTGAGTGAAAAATCTGGCTCTTTAGCTGCTAAATGCTCTACTGTGTTTATTCGCTAGTGTCTAACTGCGGTGTATTGCGGAGCAGGTAGAGCATATTGTGTTCATCAGCGCTTTCTCACTTAAAACAGCTGCCTATTGTGCCTGGAAACAAGGTTGATGAGAGTGAGGAACCAAAACAATAAATCTGCGGGCCAAAAACTAAAACAATGACAGACTGAAGCACTCCATAGAGCTGAGAGGAACTGCAGAGCAGGTGATAAATTCTCTGTGTTTTCATCATACAAGCAGCACTTTCAACATTATATCTACAATAGGGATTTGATCCATTATTAATATAAAAATCTTGATTAGTGGGGCTTTAAAATCCCCATGATTCTTTTTAAAAGTAAATAATAATCTCATTGATAGTCAGTGGTCATTGTTTAAAAGAAAGATGCACAGATGTGCTCTCCTTTGATGTCAGTATTCATCTTTCAGGAGAAAGCTTAAGGCTTTCAAGATGGTGGATGTTTCATTTTGGATTGTAACCCCCCACTGTGTCTCTTTGAATAGTGTGCTTTTGAATTAGCTTGATTAGTATTAAACACAACATGTGGCTTTGAGACTGAGAACATTTTCAGCTTCATAGGAGGCTTTAGCTGTTACCTTAAATGATGGCTTTTACACTTTGTCTGTCTGAGGGTTTTTCGAAGCTCAAAAAGAGGCTTAGGAGGTGTCTAAGTGCGGCCAGTCTGGCCCTGTCATTTTGGCCAACTTAACACCCAAAACCCATATTCCAATTTTATGCTTTTACAGACACCAGAGTTTGGCTCAGACTGATATAACGCTGTCCTAGTTAAGACATTCTTTAGCATTTTAAATCCAATTTGATTCAGTTTTCCACGGCTACGAGGAACAGATCAGTCACATAAATGTATCAGTACTATTTCACCACTTTATTTGTCTCCAGCAGAGATCGTTGTGAGTGGTCTCACTGATTCCAGGGAAGATGGTTTCCACTTAATTTCATGTTATACATATGTTCAGGCATAATTAGCTCAACGTGGTCCCAAGATGATTAATGCATTTTTACAATGAATCAGACAATATTATACCAGAGGACATAACACATGTAGGGCAGGGATTTCTTTAAACAAGGCACTATGGAGCTGTACAATAATATACTACATCATTCTGCTTCCAAAAGAGGGAGTAAAAAGAATACTTATTGTAATTCTCTTGATAAGCCAGCAGCTTCAATACCAAAAAGAAAGTCTGGCAATGTGTGCTCAGCAAGTGCTAACTGTGCCAATGATGTTAAGTCCATAAGGAATTTCATCATTCAGCTTCAGAACAAGTAAAATGGCTTTATTATCTTCCCCATATTGTTTTTGTTATGAAAACAGAAGTTCCTCAAATACACATTGAATTGAATTACATTTTTTAAATAATTGTACTAATTAAGTGTGTGAGTTAACCAATTGAAAGTCTTCTTTTTAAACAGTTTAGTGTCATGCAGAAAAGATACAGGCTGAAAACATGTTTTGTTAGTCGTCATGTGTTTTACATTGGCTAGCAGACATTTTGGTGGAGTTGAAACGAAAGTTGAAACGAAACCCCTACTGTGTGCATGTATATGTGTGTGTGTGTGTGTGTGTGTGTGTGTGTTTTCTTTCAGTTGTAGTTTTTCATGATGCATTGAGCTGGTTATTTTCAAATTGCCAATTCAAAGATTTTTTTTTTTTAGTTGTTTTTGGAGCTGTATCAAGAAATGCCCCTTTACTTTTCAAGCCCTCGGGGTTGTGCTTCTATTTGCTGCAAGACACAAGTAAATACCACGTTTCAACAAAGTGGCCCATTCACATCATGAAAGCTGCTGACAGGCTGCAAACGCCAAAAAAGTGTCTGCAGGCGCCCTTATGCTTCCGCATTTTTGGGCCCATAGAACATGTGCACCAGAGTCCTTTTTTGTCAGTGCTGATTGAGAGTATGCATGTTTGAGACTTCCTCCGATTGAATTGGCTGGCTTCCTGCTGGCACACATTAATGAAATATTTTTAAGATATGGCTCTTCCAGACTTTCCAAATTATTAGACCGATGGATCAAAATCACTTAAGGATGTTTGCAATGCTCGAAAATATTAATTCATCATTTTACTGCCACTCCTGTCCTAAAGAATGTTGGAAAGATTCTTTTTGGGCCAATGTGCATCTTGTTAACTGTCTTTAAGTGTCATGCTGTCTCTGTACTTTTATCATGCAAATAAGAACATTATGCAAATTAGGTGGGTGGAGCAGGCAAACCTCTCAGCAAACATGCCTCCAAATGTGCTCTTGGCAATGTGATGGCACTCCAAGGTAGTGTTGTTAAAAAAAAAAGTACTCATCATCCACATTATCAGTACACATTACCAGCTGCACTTTCACACTCTCTCCCATTGTTAAAGCTTAAAACATTCTGCTGTTTTCTGCTATTAACCAAGAAAATAAAAGTCATTGTTGTCATGTTATACCCTTTATATTTATGCTTTAATAACAAAAATAATTAATTTAATGCCCTACATGATGTTGTATTGAAAATGCTATTGAATATCACTATCTTATAATGTGTTGATTTAAAGTAAGAATTTACTATATTGTGACAACACTACCCAAGGGCTGTACCTGAATCTTTTTTATTCAAATTGGATTTTGCGGGTCAATACAAAGATTTGACTTCTCTCTGTATAATGTCGGTAATTGCTCGTTTCCGTGTCTCCATGAAGCTAGCTGAAGCCTAGATTTTTCTGGGTTGTAGTAGAAAAGACATGGTTATCTTCATTATTTTACATGGTATTACTAGTACAGGTATAGACAGCATGTATTAAAGCCTTGTAAACAGACTTATTGCCCGCATTATATGCAACTTAACTTACTTTCATATAACTTGCAACTTACCTGTTTCAAGTGGTTTGCCATGGTTGATGTTGTTGAATGATAAGCAAATTCTTGCTGTTTGCATTTAACTTTGTTAGTTTTGTACTTCAGAAGTTTGAAATGTCACCATACTTCAGACTTTTTCTGAGACATGGTTATAGATAGCCTAGTTTACCAATCAGTTTGTCTTTGGTGGCTTTCAGATGGGTCTCAGCTTCATTACTGTGCCCTGATACTCATTGATTTCTACAGCTTCCAAAAGCACCCTTGCACTGTCGAGCAAAGTTAATTATGTTAGATTCAGATTTATAAGTCACCAGTCGCTGTGGGTCCCAGGGGTGTTTTTTCAGTGACAATCAGATGAGATTCAATTATATTGTCATTGCATAGGAACAACGAAACGCAGTTAGCATCTAACCAGAAGTAGTGCAAAAGAGGCAGTAAAGTTTAGTGCAGTGAAATGTGTGTATAATACTGAGGATATGAAAAAGGAAGGATATATACAGTATAAACAGTACTGACAGTCACTCCTCCACGACTTCCCTAAACATCTGGTCAGATCTGCACTAAACCCAGCGGTGCATGCAGGGCACAATGTGTCCAATCTGAAAGCTTCTTCAGATTTCAGCTTCATTCATCATGTCCGGCACTTTGTCATTGCCAAGGCCACACCCCCTTTCGTGGAAAAAAATGAGAGAAACACAAAAATGCTGGTAAGCTGTTGTGTAGCGGGTAAACCAAAGCTCTCACACTGAGTTGTGAGGCACATAAGCTATGTGAATATGTCAGTGTGGTAAATCGCTAAATGATGCTGATGACATTGGGCCCGTTTCCACCGCAGGAACTTAGGGGTAATTTTATGGGGCCGGGGCCGTTGGTGCGTGTCTCCACCACAGGAACCACCCCGGAAGGACAGAGTTCCGGAACTTTTACAGGGGCTAAACAAGTCCCTGCCTCGGAGTAGTTACTCAGAACGGACCCGAGAAACTCCTGGCTGGGGCTTGGGGACTATTTGGTGCTGACTGGATATACTCAAGGCGGGATGTGACGTTTTGTAATTAATAACATGGTTATCGTAGATTAGCTGGGCTAACCGTTAGCTGTTAGCGGTGTCTGTAATAACTCAATAAACGGTCCGTGAAAAAAATATTTTTCCAGCGGATATCTTAGTTACAACATGATTGAGCTAGCAAAGTAGTTTTGTGTTGCTATGTGTGGTATTTATTCAGTTTTGGGAAATCACGATGTCTAGAAAGCATCAGCTGACAGGAACAGCTAACAGCAGCAGCAAAGCTAACATCAGGACGTCATCTGTTAAAAGCCTCCCATTGTCGGATATGACATGAAACTACTCCAGTTAGCTCAATCATGTTGCAACTAAGACATCCGCTGGAAAAAATATTTTTTCCAGCGGTGTCTGACCAGAGTACAGACACCGCTAACGGCTAACGGCTAACGGCTAACGGCGTCCCATCAGTTACTCACCAGCACATATTGTTGTCATGGGACATCTTTTGTTTGGCAAGCACACTCGCTCTGCTAGAATATAACAACAGAACGAGGGGCGTTGGTGGCTTGGATAGAGCAGGCGCCTCATGTACAAGGCTTTGCTGCATGTCACCTCTCTGTCTTTCCCTTTCATGCTTCTCTGTCCTATCAATTAAAGGCTAAAATGCCCCAAAAAATATCTTTAAAAAACAAACAGAATGAAAAAACAGTACGTTTGACAGTTAAGTAAGACAGTTGACTGGACTCATCGACTTTCAAGAGGCAGTCCTTAGTCCGACTACACATTCTACGTGCATTTACACTTTGCAACCAATTAAAAAGGTGGCCTTTAACGTCGGCATGATACACTGCCGGTTGCCGTTATAGTTTAACTGTGCCCAGCATTGTCATGGGGAAATGTGGCGGGACAAGGACGAAAGTTAAGGCAGCAAAAGTCAGAAAGAGATGGGTGGGTTCAACAAACACCTACTTTCACCCAAGAGAGTAGTGTTTGCGTCCCATAAGATTCTAAAGCCAAACCCTGTTCTTTCTTTCCTAAACCTAATCACATGTTTTTGTTTCCTAAATCCAGCCATATGATTTTGTTGTTGAAGGAAAAATAAAACGTCAATTTGCAGTGTTGTACCGATGTAGTGAGTCTATTTTGAAAGAGACTGTATGTAAATGTTAGGTTTCTTGTGAAAACTAAGTGTCAATGCAAAACAATGCATGTAGCAGGCAGAACTTCACACGGTGTCCCAGAATGTCAACAACCAAAGCACCCAGGGTACGTTGCACGTCGTATGTGGACATGGAAACCAAACGTCAATATGTGATGGGATCAGAGTGAGAATGTGTTGCATATCCAGATACAGATGTCAATACCAGGTGCACATGGGGACTTACTGATCCCTTTGTCAGCCCTTGAAATGGCCAATTAGCTAGCTACAAACCCAGCCAGGTCAACCATGTAAATGTGTTACCTTTCTTTGCTGGCCTGTACGTGTGTTCATGCTTGTAGACACTGTGGCTAGCAAGCTAAGGATTGCTGCCATACATCTGTGGCTCCTTTATGTCCGTGTCATAGCATGTTGTCAGCCTGTCACTCCCAATCACAGTCATGCCTCTATAGGAGAATTATGTTTGTGTTTAATGCAAATGTGGTTTAAAATAAAATGTTTTGATAAGGTAAATTCAAATATTTTTCCACCTACACAGATGAATATCCAGGAGCACACCAACAGGTAGATGTACATGGGCATCCCTATTTTTGGAAAGGTTGTTTCAGAGTTGTTTCTTCCAAAGAAAGGAATGTTTTCAAATTTAAGCTGTTTTATATATTATTGATTTGGTAAAAGTGATCCTTGCTTTTATCTCCTCTCACTTAGACCGCTGTAACTCTGCGTTATTGCCTCAGTCAAAGGTCCCTCTCTTGTCTCCAATTTGTACAAACACAGCACCTAGGAGACTTCCTGGAGCACTGACTCTACCTTTATTGATTCTGCTGTTGGTTTTTGTGTGTGTGTTATTTATTCGTTTGGGAAGCAAAGTATACCTGTGATTTTGAAAAGTGCTTTTTAAAAATTGTTATTACTTCAATTATGTAATTGTAGATCAAGCACTAAATCTGTAAGATAGTAATTACATTTTTGAAAGCCCAAGCACTGATTTAAGTGGTGCACAGTGGTGCTTAAGCAGATTTTTTTCACTCCCACCCAAGTGCACCAATTTTCGGAGGATATGCGGCTTACCTTGGAGAGACACACACAGATTTGATAAATATGTAAACAAAAAACAGAAACCTTCAATATGTGCAGCAGGTTTTCTAATGTAAAGCACAACATTTGCATTCCAATAAACGCCCATAAAGTACAACATGATAATCAATTAAAGTGAGGTATGACAAACCCGAAAACAACAAATTACATTGCAGTTGAAAATGTGCTTCTGATTATTTGGTATATTAAAAACATATTGACAGCAAAGCAGGCAAGGTATATTATATTATATGTGTACTCAACTGGCATCATCACATAAAATGATACGACTATCTGCTGGGAAATCTTCAACATGTGGTCATTTTTACCAGATTTCCACATTAATAGGACCTCATTCACTCCATGATTTAGTGTCAGCGTCTAGTCAGTTTATATTGTTTTTTTCTACATGATCTCGTTGAGAACTCTGCCAGGCAGCAAGATGCAGAGGCCAAAAATATTCCCAAAGCATCCGCAAATCATCCAAAATATATTACTCCAGGTATTATGCTCCATTCCACGCTGGCGACAGGTGCTGTCTTAGCCAGACGGGGCATCTGGTGATGTGGGAACATTTGAAGCCTGTGTCTCCACCTGCCAAGTGCAGTTTTTAATGGCAATAAGCAACACATCAAAAAACATATGTTGACCAGACAGTGGTGCCCACAGATGTATGATGAAAGATAGATCCCATGTTAGATGCGTTTGAAAAGCTGCCATCATATGTATGCTTTGACCAGGAACATCAATTATTTTATAGCATAATATTTCAGACATTGAATCTGTAAAACTGCTGGCTTCATCTCTGTGTTAAAGTAATGGGTATTTTTGGATTAAAACATACAGTAGGTCCGCTTTACACTTTATTTAAACATGACAGGACCACGATGTGTTGTCACTGCTAGAGAACAATGATGAGACAGTAATGTTCGGGTCTCTCACAGGCTTCATCAGCAATGGATTTTAAAACGTACTTTGGTGTTGAAATCTTAAATAATGACCACTGTGAGCACGAGGGATGCTTGCCCCCACTTATCAGTAGTAAATTCCCAATTATGTTTTCAAATCAGCTTCACTGTTTATTAGACATATGTGTCCTGCTGCCTATTGACAGGTGAAAATATAGTGAAGAAGACAGGTCTGATGATTACTCTGATTGTAGGAGTCAAATTTTTTACCCTCTTTTACCCCTCTCCATGAGGTACGAGTGGGTGATGTGAAGATATATATCCTAGATGATACAAATTTGTCTACGGTCTACTGAGATGTCGCCATAATGTTTATCCCATGTTATATAACCCTATAATATCTCTAGTTTTATCAGGCAAGCGTGACCAGTGATAAAGCTCAATGAGCCGATCTGCTTTATGGCAATATTAGATTTTTACATGATTTTCCCATTAATGTGTTGAAGTATTTGTCAGCTATTTAACTCAGTAGATTAGTCTAATATTTTGACTATGTTATTGTTATTTATTGTTATGTTATGTATTTTGACATAACTATGTTATGATATTTATCAATATCATATACCATGATAAAGTACCTATTAGGAAAATAGGAGCAAAAATGTATCATACAGACTAAAATAATATGAGAATAATATCCTCTTAAAATCCTGAAATTGGCTCATTCACCATCCTTTGCAGTTTATTAAATTGCTTCAGTTTTCTTTGTGCATAAGAGATGATAATTAAGTGAGAAAAAAACTTAGAACAAGACGAGTACTGAACCTTCTGCTGCTGTAGCTTTTGTTACAAGGTCCAACTTAGGATCGCTGTCGTGACTAAAAGGGATTCTGGAGCTTTTTCAAACATGAAAGTGACATGTAAAACTGGCAGCCCATTTACGTGATATTGTGCATGTCTGAAGGGGGCTTGAGCAGAAAAAACATGAAAGGGAAAAGAACATGCTACATGGACGGTGTTTTGTCATGGAAAGGTATTTTTAAAGCAGCTAAGTACTGTAGTCGTGTTAGTCCCAAGTCTTCCATGTCTGGCATTAGGTAAGAACAGGACCAGCTCAGATGCCCATTATTTCATTCACTCACAATTAGCTGTTTGTCATTCTACATGTGTCGGGCTTGAGAGGCGTCATATCAGTACTTTTATTTCCTTAACTTATTACAGCAATATGTGGTCTTCAGAGAAATTTGGTGAATTAATAAATGTCTTCACGTTCATCAATAATAGATTGTTCAAGAGAGCGGTGCACTTGTCATGCATTAAAATAAGTACAGATTCAGTTTTTTTGGTTAAATATTGAACAGAGGATTTATTCCATCATTACATGAGACTGTCTAACAAGGCTTACCAATGATTGTCTACAACCGTCGTGTGTCATTTTAATGTTTCAGGTCCTTTCAATAATTGAGAGCGAGAAAAATCACATTGTATATTCATAAGGACAGCCAAGTCTTAGCTCATCACACTGTGCTGTGTTCTTGTAACCCTGGTGCTCATACAGTGTGGGGTCAACTACCCCTTTTGAATTAATACATGTTTATAGCAGTGGTTTGACATGTTTACAACAAATCCTTCAAACTTGTTAAAAGAATTCTTGGACCTACTATCTGGTTAGTTTCATCCATTTACCTTGCCACTGCACCTATTAATGCAAGGTCCTTGGCTAAAACATTTGTTAGGTTATATCATTATTATACATGCAAATATTCACACCTTTTAATCCTCCTTCACATTCTGAATACAGTTAAGTGCTATTCTAATGTAGGATCTAATGGAGCTTATCAAACTACCTCATAATATGGCCTCTCTCCATCTCGCCAAGGTCAGAACTAGCCTGCCTGAATGACTATACACTTCCCCACCTTGGCACAGCTTCATAATAACTTTATTTTCATGCCCTTTCTTCCCTTTTCTTGCCCCACCCTCACCTTTTGCCTTTTAGTTCCCTCCGCAGGGGTTGTGTATTTCTCTTGCTTCACATCCTGCTGCACAAAAACATAAATACCCTCAAAGTCAAACACATAGACACCCAGATATAGACATGCACACAAACACGGTTACAAAAACACACAATGCCGTCCCCGGATGATTGAGGGAGTGTGTCCTTTCTAGTGTTTGGCATTGTCCTTCTTTATTCATATTTATTACCAATGAAATATGAATGACGAAACTCATACGGACATTTTCTGTTCCCCTGGTTCCACACGTACCACAAACATGCAAAAAATAAAATAAAAAATAGCACTGGCCAAAAGTGTGTCCCCCAAACACATGTACACACATTTCTCCGCATTGCTGAAATTTTGATGTGGAAAAAGGCTGTTGGGCTGTTAAAAGACTGTCTAGCAGGAAGGCGGTTTTTATCGAGGACAAGCAGGAAGGCACTTGGAACTTACATCAATGTTAAACAAATAAAAATGTGATATTTCAAACAAGACCTTTCCACCATATTCTGCTGTCAAATAAAGACAACAAACATTTGTGTTTTGCAATTCAGTGTCTGGGTGGGTGGATAATGATGCACACTGCGCGTTAGTAAGTGCAGAGCAATCTCTGGAAAATACAAACCCTGGTCTACCCAGGTCAGAAAAAGCATATTTAAGTATATGATGTGAAAGTGCACCTGTATTAAGATTACTCAGAGCGGATGCACTGAAATTGCTTTGAATTGAAACCAATTTCTTATTTTATTTAGTAAATATAGTAGAGGTAAAAGGGCATTAGTGTTAAGATCGTGAATAATTATGGACGATGTTGTGTTTGTTTCTCGGTTGCTAAAATTTCCATATCTAAGTGTACTGTTGTTGTGCCTTCAAATTAAACATGAAAATTGTAGCTTGTTCTGGTATAATATTGAAAAATATGTCCGCAAAAGTGCAGGGAGTCATTTGATTCAATATCAGATGTTTGTGGTATTTGGTTTGGTTTTTTTGACAACCTTTCTCAAACATTTATAAAATGCATCTCAGGGAAAGAACAATGAAGTCCTTATGAAGACTTATTTCTGTCGTTGTCCCTGGTGCTAACACAGTTCACCAACCGTCATTAAGATAGAGACAGACATTTAATGCCCAACATTAAGAAAAGAGACTCAAGAATTAGGAAAATGTTAACAATGTATTGTTTCAGGAAGCAGACATGGTAAAAAGTACCATGGACACCCTTGAAAGAAATCGCATGAAAGACATCTTTATGTTTGTCACAGTTCAAGTATAAAAGTAAAACAGAAAAATCACAGTATCAAAATTCTATTAGGGAGTAATAGTCTTTGCATACCTTGGGAGCACGTCTATGTAAAATCCTATATTTAATTGAATATGACATGTTCGGTCCTCCACTGGAAGCCTGCAAAGCGCTAAGAACTGACACCTGCCAACATTATTCCAAGCTCTTAGCCTCTAACCAGCTTGTCTTGTCTTGTCTTGCTTAAGGTTTATGTTTTAAGGTTTTTGAGAGGGTGCATGGATACATGGATTAATAGCATAGTTAAAATAATGATCAATCAATCAAAGAAATCAATAACTCCCTCCAAACTGTTAGGCTGTCTGCCTGTTAAATAACAATATCTTGTTTTCTATTCCTACACATGTTACATACAAAGATGTGGTGCTGAGTAACTAGTAAAGCAATGTCATTATATTCATTCAGTCATGTTAAGTAATTGATTTAGTTTTTAAGTAATTTGCCCAGCACTGGTGGCAATGTCCTGTTGACGTCCTTTTCAGTTGACAAACAAAAATATAAATGCAAAGGTTGTTATTTCTGTAAATTGACTTACAACAACTTGTAGAGCTGCATCAATTTCAACCACACTATCACCACATTTTCTGTTGTTATTTTTTTCCAATGTAGCTAAGTAGCCAGCTATGTAGGAGGATTACAGCCCAATTTTTTAATCCCGCCTACAAAGCTCTCATTGGTCAATTGTGTCTCAAACTGGCAGAAACAGCCATCATTGAGCACAAGTCAAACCTTTCTGAATCACTAATAGGTGCTTTTATGGCAAACTCATTCTTGAACCTGACCTATTATCCAAACAAGATAGATTTGAACTACATCTAGACCCTAATTCTATTAACATCAGCTCCTGGGTAGCTGAATCATCTGCATATAAGAACAAAGTCCTTGAGCAGGCAGATTTCATGTACTTAATACTGAATAAAGCAAAAATGAATATACAGGGGGGCCCAGGATTATGCCTTGTGGCACTCAACAAGTGATGGGCATAGGCTCAGGGTGGTACTGCTGGTTCGTCCCTGACAGATAAGACACCAACCAGCTTAGAGTTGTATCATCATGGTCAGTTCCTTCAGTTTAAAAGAATAATTGGTTACTGAAGATTTTAAATGAACACTAAAACTTGTATCGACCAAAATGTGATTAAGTCTGGAAAAAAAACACCCTTAAAATCAACAGATATTTTCAAACCACTACTACTATAAAATATTTCTCAGAAGTGCTTTGTTACAGTGACTGCAGCTGTAGTCTTACAAGAAATGTGTCTACATGAAATATACAAATAGTGACACTGAGGTAGATGTATTGATCACCTGATACATATTGTCAGAAGATCATTTTAACTGATGCTGATAATCCCAACCTCAGAGCTTAACTGCTCGCTTCTGTAGCGAGAATATGTCATCTGCAAGTGTATTATTAGGGTCTGGGCAGCTAAGCTGCCAGGACACTATTGTAATCCTAGGTATTCTTCTTCTTCTTCTTTATTCTTCTTCTTCTTTTTCTTCTTCTTCTTCTTCCGAGGAAATCATACTTCCCATGGGTGAAAACTCACCAAACTTTGCACAAAGGTCCAGTCTCATGCCAGATATCCTCAGCTGTAAACTCAAGCCAATAGTCCTGATGGTGGCGCTACAGAAAGCGTCTAAAGTTCAAAACTTTGAAAATTCATAACAAATCAACCATACGTGCTACAACTTCACAACTTTCATCAAACTGTAGCCCCAGTACTGAAGAAACTTTTGTACACTTGAACTTCATAATTTTTAATAGGTTTATCACTCTGTTTTTTTCAAAACTGTAAAACTTCTTAAACCTATCTCCTCCCACAATTTTTGCTCAATTGACACCAAACTTGCTACAGAGCATCTTCAGACTGTCCTACAAAAACTATGTTTTTCAGATTTTTGATTTATCAAAAATTGAGCCTACAGTGCATCAAAATGTTTGACTGTAAATGGTACTGTAAACATATACATGCAAATTCTTGCTAAATAAATCTTCAATGTTCATGAAAAAAATGACAAAATTCTAGAGTCATGGTAGATGATGTGTGGCAAATTTCAGAATTTTATCTCAAAAACTGAATTTTTGACAGCATTTTGAATTTTGCTCTAATGTGAACAATTGGAGTCAATGTAAAAATGGCAATTTTAAACATCAGTTTTTCACTTATGGAGCAAATCAATCATTGTTACAAACAAATTACCAACATCTCCATGCTGTCTAGATGCAATATGTGTATTTTCAGATTTTCGTCTTAATAACTGAATTTTTTACAGTGGTTTCAAATCTGCCTTTCCATGCACAGATGGCTGCTTTTCTACACAACAGTGAATGGCTTACTCAATATGTGAAGCCACTGTTGAGTTGCTACTTGCCAATTAGCTCAGAGTAGTAGATGACCGTCTTAGGTTCCAGAGGTTGCGGATTCGAGCCTCAAGTGGTGCATAATCCACATTGTAATGTAAACATCTTCTTGTGCTCCAGCTTATTGCTTAAAATTGCCTGAGCGTGACTGATCACTGTGCAGCAAGTCTTTTTTCTGCTAGAAAATCTGCCTTCTCATGCTTGAAAATAAACCAAACTTTGCACAAAGATCCAGTGTCAATACTTCAGTGTGAAACCATCTCAGGCTTCTCACTTTGCACATAGCTCAACTAGTTAAACATCAGTTTTTCACTTATGAAGCAAATCAATCATTGGTAAAATAAATTACCAACATCTCCATGCTGTCTAGATGCAATATGTGTATTTTCAGATTTTTGTTTCGATAACTGAATTTTTTACAGTGGTTTGAAATCTACTCTTCCGTGCATGGACGGCTGCCAAACCTGCACGTCTGGTTTAGTCAATTTGTGAAGCTACACGAGTTGTCACTGAGTAATTAGCTCAGTGAGATAGAAATTGATTCTTAGTCTCAGAGGTTGTGAGTTCAAGCCTCAGCTGATGAAAAAGGCAGATTGTGTTGCTAAATTCCTAAATGTCTTCCAATTCTTCTGCTTGTTGCTCAGAATTGCCTAAAAATGCCCGGACCCGACCCATCGCTGCGCAGCAGCTATAATTTCTAGTGACTTTTTAATATCATTTTTTATCAGTTAAAAGTGATTTGATGTTACATGACAGCTGGATGAGTGTTGAGCTGTCAGTATCGGGGACATTTATTTAAACCAATTATATGTAGATATAGTGTGGAGTGTGTATGTGCACACGTGTGTGTCTGTACCTTCCCTCAATATTTACTTTGTCTCCAAAACCTCCCTCTCTAAAACCTTACATTTCAAAAACATTGTTCAAGGTTTATGTACACATCATAAACCTTAAACACACAAACAAGCATACTGAGTGCAAACACTGTATTCCGCCCCCTTACCTTGATGAAGGGAAATGGTTTACCTGCACAGAACTCCAAAATACACTTGACATGCTTACTGCAGGTAGCCACCTCTATTGCATGCCCAGGCATTACTAACTGTGTGCAACTCTGCTCCTATCAGTGACACTCATGGCACTGCATTATTTTTTTCAATTAGTACAAAAAATGTGAATAAACTTTGATGAAATGATTCAAGAAACTTGCTGCCAATCAAACTGAATTTGGAAAACCACTGCCAACTTAAGAAAGAAAGAAAGAAAGACAGAAGGAGAGAGAGAAAGAAAAAGAAATAACGAGAGAAAGAAAGAAAAAAGACAGAAAGCAAGCAAAGTTTTTTTTTCCAAGGATTCCACACCTTTTAAAACATTTCCCAATATGTGCTCGAAGACGTCACAACACCATCTGCATGGTGTTTTAATTTTTTTACCCAACTGAGACACAACTCAGCACAGACTGCCCAGTAATGTAACAAGTTTGGCTAGCTTCTCACAGTACTATTACAGCCAAATAAAACTAAGAAACAATAAAGGTGGGTGGCCCACTCTTCTTTTAACTTCTGCACACCATGTATCGTTCCCACCGAACACCAAAATGAAATGCTCTCCTCAAAAAAGAGACATGAAGTCTTCACTACGAGCAGGGAGCGCATACCTTGCTGCTGCAGTTCCCCTTTTTCTCAGCGTTCTTTCGACCCTAAACTCTGGCTTAGTTATGGCTAATCTTTTGATCTATCTGAAAAACAAAACAGTGCAATTTTCTTTTAACAGTGCAAATAATAATTTAAAACATTTCATGAATAGGAAAATACTATATCTAGTATTCATTTATTCCACTTTGATACAATGTATCCCTCGCAGATCATGCATTACGAACTGGCAGTTAGCTGTTTGGGACAGCACTGCTAACTTCGCCTATGTTGTCATGTTATTTTTTAGCGAATAGAAAACTGATAACACTTGACAACATCAAATTCATTTGATGTGCATGTTATTTATCAAACAGGTGCACCGGTCTGGAAGCGCAGTTTGCCTGTCATCTGAGACATAGCTTGCGTGCGATCAGTGAAGTGTGCCTCTCTTCTTCATGCAAATGCGTTTAGCATTTAAAGGAGGAATGCACACATAACAGAGGGAGATCTGATAAAAGTGGTTGACTGCACATTCTGGTACATTTATTAAGGCTAGCACAGTATTCAAGGGTCAGTTTTACAAGGAAAAATCTTCTGCAAAGCTTCTGCAAAGCAGGTGCAGATTTGAAATGGTATATTAAAGGAAGGTTGTGGTGGGGGAGATGAAAATTAATAATCCTGCATTCTGCAGAAATCACCATGACAGCAGAAACGTGTAGGAGAGCTACAGTGAATTATTTAGAAATGAGAGTGACAGCTTCTTAGAAAGAAAAGTAGTGCAGTAATAATAAAGAAGCACAATATTGCACAGTTTTCTTACAAAAATATAAAGAAGGTGGAGAGTTGTGGCTTTGTGGTCATTCAACCTGAACTTGAACTTGACATCCTCGGAGCTAATGCATTACGGTGATTGCACACTTGACATGTAGTTGCAGTGGCATGTATTTTTAAAGACATTTTATATGTTTAATGACTTCTGCTGCATTGGTTTTACAAACCTTACGACAATTTTATCGTAATAGATGCCCAACTTATTTAGTTACAGTTTAATCAGGGACTTAGTAAATGGCTTGGAAACTTTAACATTTCATTTAATGGGAACTCAGCATCATTACATTTTTATTTAATTTTTGGGGCTTGATTTCTTTCATGATTTATTACCCCATCGTTTCCCCATTTCATCACTGAACTGCGTCTTTGGAGATCTCGTTTATATGCAGAGCGCACCTAAAAGACAGTCCTAGTTACTGATAATTAGCTGCTGCTTTAGTAATTCAGACGCTAATTTCATGTAGATTGCGAGCGCAAATATGTACATAAATCTGGCCCTGACACTCAGAGTTTGGAACTGGGTATTATGGGGATTAACAAACCAAACTGAAAAAAAAACACATTTGATGAAGAAAAAAAATGCTTTTCAAACACTAAGAAGAAACTTTATAGAAAATGGGGTGGCGAGACATCATTTTAAGGTGGCAGCTGCTTTCATGTGCTACCTCAGTGGCTGTGTCACAGCACACAAAAGAAATTATGATGTACCGTATTATTCAACTTTGAGACTGCAGAGAGCTTACAGCCAACTGTTATCTCATATAATGCAATAAGCATACGCTGTAGGTTAAATGTTAATGTGAAGTTTCACTTTTTCTCTTTCTCAAGAAACCCGCTGTAAAGCAAATGTTAATTACGAAATAACTAGATTTAGGTACAATGACAGCGTCATTGTGGAGCCAGTTGTTCCACAATGTGATCATAGGATGATGAAGGAGATTGATGACCTGACTTTTTTTACTGACTTGATATATTTGATAGAAAAATAAATTTTCATTTCAGCTGATCACTCTCCATTAGCTCACCACTCCAATTGCATTTATTGCTGTCCAGCCCTTTTGTTTTGATGTTGTTTTTTTTATTATTATGACTCCACCAGCATCCAAAGAGCTAATTATAAAATTCAATGTTCAGCTCTCTCCTTGCACTGAATACTTGTCAAATTTATATAGAGATTGATATTTGAGAAATACCCAATAACTAATTAGAAGAATGAAAATAAAACAGAAAAACAAATGAGATAAAATGTTTATGAGATAACAGTACCAAACACAGTAATATTGGATTGTCACATGGGGTCGGCAAAAACTGAGATACTTTTTGGAAAGGCCTCACAAAGATAAGAGGCTTTTTATGATGCATGTAACAATTGTAACCTTAAAGCAATACTCCACCTAAATAGATTTGCAAATGTAGCCTCATCTCGGCCCAAAAACAAAACAAAAACCCCCAAGAATGACAGGAATGTGTTTAACATACAAATGGACAGTGGAAAAGTTGGTTGTACTGTAAAAGTTCAAGAAGTTTCAGTGATGGTGGTGTGTCTTCCTTAAGCTCAGGTCCTCTACCAGAAGCCTGGGAGTTTGAGGGTTCTGTGCAGTATCTTAGCTCCTAGGACGGCACTCTTCTGAACAGAGACCTCAGATGTTGTACCTGGATTCTGCTGGAGCCATTCTCCCAGTTTGGGGGTCACAGCCCTGAGTGCTCCGATTACCAATAGCACCACTGTTGCCTTTACTCCCCACATCTTCTCTAGCTCCTCTGTCAGCCCTTGGTATTTTTCAAGCTTCTCGGGTTCCTTCTTCCTGATGTTGCTGTTGCTCAGGATTGCTACATCTTTCTGTTGTTTGTTGATCAACACGATGTCTGACTCCACACACACAAAAAAAAGGTTAGCAATAAAATCTGTTGAAACTGATTGAATTCCTTTTGCCGTTCATGGGTAAATGCTCACAGGCCCATTTCAAGCCTACCAAGATTGAATGCTTGCTATTCAAAAGACAGATTTTGGGTGGAGTATCGCTTTAAGATATTTTGGGGAAACAAGGCCCACGTAACCGCAAGCCTAATTTGTTTTGTCATCTAGAGACACTATACAGAGCTGCTTCATTGGCGATGAATGAAAGAATGATATTGTGGACTGATAGATTTAAGCAATTACACCCACACAAGCTTTATTTAATAGGAGTTAGGGCTAACATTGTTGAACCAAAAAATGTGCTTAGATCCGAGGAAAATCACCCTGGGTTGTGTTACACAGTGCACAAAGATGTCCTCTGATTCATTGTCACTGAAGCAGCTTGAGGGCCTCTTAACGCCAGCTCCCATTTGAGCATAGGGTGTGTTGTTTCTAGCTTTGACAGAGGCATCATTTTCACAAATCTAGATTTAACTTTAGCCATGAAAATAAAAACATTCTTGGACAAGACTAATTTGTTGCTCAGAGGCATATTTGTACAATTTAGGAAACATGTCTAGATGAGCACAAACAAAAGCTATGCAGATTTTATTGCAGTAAATCAGCTATCGGATACTCTTCCACCATTATGGGATGTTTGTGAAGAGTTAACACCCTCGGCAGAATACTAGAGAATTATGCCACTGAATAGTGTTACATTATTAAGACCTTGCATTTTCAGTTTTGTGGAAATATTAGCATAAATGCTAACACAGAGAGAAACAGTTACCCCTCATGACATCTCTTTTGGAAGCTTATCACAGGAGTCAGCGGATATGATTTTAAGCACAAATGCAAATCCTGCAAGACAGCGAGAACACTCACTGACCCAAAGTTTTCCAGCTATGTTGACCATTATGGAAACTGTGGCACAGCAGCACACTCCAGCTGCTAGTAATGTTAGCTCTGATGCTAACTCCAGGGAAAGTTAGTGTAATCTTGTCCCATTGGTTGGAGCTGACACTAATTTCCTGGGACAGGAGTGTAGCGGTGTGTGATTTAGCGGCGTATGCTAAGTGCTGCTGGAGCTGCAGGCTAGTCTGTGGGCACCAGGGCAGAGAGAGCAAGCTGGGAAAGTACTGACTTGACTAACTGGCCTGATTAGACTGGGTGTGAGATGACATGGATCAGATACACACACTAAGCCAGCCGGAAAGACAGATTGGCAGAATTAGAGAAAGACTGAAAAAAATGAATACATTAAGATAAAGATGATTACCATACATACATGCAAAGTTAAAAAACAAGGAGAGGGCCGGATGAAGAGATACAGAGACAGTGGGTTAATTTTGTGGACGTGATGTTTCCTCCTGGGGTGTTTTTCAGCTCTGCTGGACTGTGGTGGTGTAAGAAATTGGCTGAGATGCAACGTAGCATTCGCATCATGGTTTCATTAGCTCTCATTCAGCCCAAGGCATTTCACACTGCATTTCCTCTACTCATCTGCTTCTCTTAGATCTGCTCACATTACAGGAAAAGGTAACACGGAGTAAGCTGAAGTAGGAACAGGAGCTTAAACTCCTCTGTATTAGCCTGGAATTTGGTTAGGATATAGAGTTGAAAGAAATGTTATTTTTCAACTCGACGAATGTTATTGATTGATGCAGACACTCGGGTGCCTTTAGCGATTTGGAATGTTTCCCCTCATACCCCCATGACTGGGGTAAATCAGATTACATTTATTTCAGGATTATTTTATCCATTAATAGCTGGCACCTTACTTTGAACATGGCCTACAGGCTTAGATTATGTTCAAGTAAAGGCAGACAGTGGAAGAGAGATTTAGGGCGTCTCACGAAGCCCGATTAGCACTTTAGCAAAAATAAAGTTACGTTTTAACCCTGCTCTCCTAATGGCTGCCCACTCTGAAACTAAATTAAATGATTTTTGAATAGTGGAGGACAGAAAGAGGACAGTAAACCCCCAGCTCCAGTTTGTGCCTATCATATAATCTTTGGTTTTGCACTTGAGACTTGCACTAATAATTAGATTCAGGTCACATATCTGAGTCACACTGTTTTTATCAAAGATAAATACAAGCCGCTCTTTGAGAAACCCTGCGGGCCGGTTTACAGCGCTTACTGCGTTTTTGAAGACATGCTCAGAATACACAAGACTCTTATACGCCGATGATCCGAAATAAATTCTGTCCACAACATGGTGAAGTCGATTTTGAACTCTTTCACAAGGTGTGACTCAACTTCTTTCAAACACACAAAGATAGCAAAAAGTGGGAGTTCTTGCTTGTCTTGTAGGACACACAGAAAATCTGAAGATGTTATATACAGGAGGACACAAAATAGAAAATAACATGGTTTTAGATAAATAAAAACATTAGGAGTTTCAGTTTTTGCAACAAACAAAGTTCCATCTTGTTTATTTTCTTATAGCTTGATACAATGATGTTTTCCTATCATTATGCATGTACTGATAGGCGATATGTTATCATCCCCTCTGTGTAAACACACCTTGTGGGATTAGGAAGTCCTGAGAATAGACTGTTATTTTGTAAACACCTTGAAGGCTGGTTATCTGGGATTAACATTTTTTGATAAGATTTAAGCAGCTCATAAAATAAGAACGTGTCAGTATTTTTTGCCTTGACAGTTTGTGAACATATAACCACCTGACAACATGGTAACAACATGGCATGTGTACAGGAGAAACTGGGGACTGAACTGCCACCTCTGTGATTAATCAATGTCCTGAGCACAGCCACCCAACATACAGTATGTCTCACCTCACCTGTGACAGGCTGCTGACAGGTGGTGCTGTATATGTACTTAGTGGGTGAGCTTTGTAAATAAATCCAGAATTGTAATCGTCTGGTTTTGTGACGCAAACTGTCACGGTTTCTTTGCAAGGCGGTTCTTTGGGTTAATATTTTGTGTTTATGTTTTCAGGGTATGATGGGTGTAGTGGGCTGGATGTTGCTCCTACTCTCCCAGATGATGGTGCCTGTGGCGTCCCAGAAGCCTCCAGGTCTCAGTGTGGGTGTGATCATGGGCCAGACGCGCCACATTTCTGATCAGGAGCTCCGCCCACCTCGGCGCCCTGATGATGCCCTTGACGTCTCTGTGGTGATACTGAGGGTCAACCAGACAGACCCTAAGTCTGTGATTACACAGGTGAGAAATCGATATTACATCAGTGTTACACACATACTGTACACATGCAGTTTATAACACACACAAACACACTGTCTGTCTGTGTCTGATTGACACCTGAGTTTATTTCACTGTGTCCCAAGGTGTGTGAGCTTCTGTCTCGCACTCGTCTCCATGGCCTTGTGTTTGCCGATGGCACCGATCAGGAGGCCATTGCCCAGATCCTTGACTTCCTCTCCGTTCAGACGCAACTTCCAGTCCTGGGAGTCCACGGAGGCTCCTCTATGATTATGGCTGACAAGGTGAGTGACTGTGACACAAACAAAACACACTCCTGCTTTTTCTCTGGATACACAGTGTTTTTGTTTTGGGGATTAGGAAGTTGCAATCCCTCATCTCAGTCACCTTTAAAATGTTGACAGATAATGCTTTTCAAACTACACTTTTTTCAGATGTGCTGGCATGTTAGCAATTTGCTCATATCAAGTTAATTTCATTTAAAAATTCACAACGCAACAAAAGTTACCTCATGACACTTTTCATAGAGAGCAGGTCAAAATCATACTCTATAATTTACAGACACCAACCAGTTCCTCCAGATACTTATTTCCATTACCAGTAAGACACTATAAAATAAAATGCCTATTGGAGAGATTTCGTGCTTATCTTCAGCTGGTGGGAATATGAAACCCCAGCTTTTGATAAATGTTACATTTTGCTTCTTGTGAGTCATTTTAAAGGAGCAGTGTGTGGCATCTAGATGTGAGGTTTGCAGATTGCAACGCGCTAAAACTTCTCCCATGTGCCCTGCTTGCACTCTCGGTTCGGATTCCTTCGGTCTTTACTGTTCACAGGAGATATTTAGCTGGTCGTAATTATCCGCAGAAGTCTCATGTTCTCCAAAACAAGCGAACAAGCTGATTAAAACCGGTAAAAACACTGAATAAAGCAGTTTTATGTTGCCAATCAATGTTTGTGTCGTCACAGATGGGCCGCTAGCCCAGCATCTGCTAATGTGTGCTCACCTTTTTTCTCTGATATCTTAAGTTCAAGATGTTCAGGAGGTCTTTACGGTGAGCTGAATTATCGACGAAGGTCTTTTTGTCTCTGAAACGAATGGACCCTGTGATTTAAACTGGTAAATACACTGAATAAACAGTTTCACCCTAAAAATCGGTGTTTTTCCGATGCTGTTCAGCTCGTTGTCAAGGGGCTGCTTGCTACAGTGGTAGATGCGAAAACGTGAATGACCCTGTCTAGAGCCAGTGTGTGGTTTGTCTGTTCTGGGCTACTGTAGAAACATGGCGGTGCAACATGGCGGACTCCATGGATGAGGACTCGCTCTTTATGTAGATGTAAATGGATCATTCTAAGGTAATGAAAACTAGGGTTGGGTCGGTATGAGAAGAAAAAAAAAACGGTCTGTTTTTTGTGAAAAACCACATCAAGTCGGTAATACCAGATTTTCGCCACTTAGGGGCGCAATTGACTCATTTGAAATAAAAAACGACCATATAACAACAGAGTGACAGTAACACTTTGTTTCTTTTATTCCTTACAAATAAATTTTGCAGCTTACTCAATCAGTGCAAACAAGGGTTGCCTCCTTCGTCTGTCTCAAAGCCAAAGTGTTGCCATAGTGACGCATTCTTTGATTTCTTCGAGACTAAACTGTCCGCCATTATCGACTCCCAGGCTACAGTAGAGGCCTTGGCGCAGGCGCACTCGCACCCCCTTGCTCAGTCCCCACCCCACCCCCACCCCCCTCTCTCTCCTGCTCGCTGTGCGCTTGGCGAAGAGGCAGACACAGGTGCTCACAGACTCGGGCGTACTATAAGCGGAGTGGACTCAGGAATGTCGGAATGTCCACAGTCATTTGGGCTTCCATAGTCGAGCGCACTTCCGCGTTATAGTTTCCTGTAAAAATGTCCGTGAAAAATCCCTGCAATGTGAAAACTACATGCCGACCAGTCTTTTGTGTGACACTGGTGTGCAGAGCGGAGTCCGCGCGGTCGTGCTTTGCGCGGACAGGGCTTGCGGATGTCCGCTTTTACCGGGCGGACCTCCGCGGAGTCCGCTCCGCGTACGTTCCGCCCGAGTATGCAGTCCAGTCAGTCTCCAAAAAAAAAAAAAAAAAAACCCGGTCCAAGACGGAGTACCGAACCGAATTGGTATTACCGAGAACTGACCCAGCCCTAACGAAAACACGTTGATTCTTAATGTTCAGGTGATTATACACACGTAAAAAAACAAAACAAAAAAATACTTAATATTCCATTTCTGCCAATGTACTCCCCTTAATCCTTCACACTGGACCTTTAAGCTGTTTCTAGTGGATGTCTAATGGCTATCTTGAGGTTTTGTTGAACTGAGAATGGACATGGTTAACTTTTATCACACATAAATTGTCTGAAGATGTTTTAGTCAGCGTGTTGTAGATTAGAAAATGACACACTAGAGGCTTTGGAAGCTTGTTTGTGCTATCACTGCTGCTCTGTCAGATGATTTTTTTTTGTTTAAGTACAGAGGAGAAACACTGCCAACGCACTGGATTGATGGCTGGTATCACCCAGCACATTTTTATGTTAATTAACCTTTTAAAAGGTTACTTAGTGCTCATTTAAAAGTACAGTATTCATAAGGTCAGTCGAAGTCTTTGCATAGAACATGCAGCATTCTCTGGTACATCATTTTGAGAACAGATGATCAAGCATTGTTTAAATGTGTAATAATGCATTTTCTGCTTGGTCTGAAACTGGGCTATGCAAAGCCAAAAAAAAGAATCACGCATCACGTCTACTGCACTCAGTGGGATGCCAGAAAAATAGATTCCCAGTTTTTAAAAGAAAAAAAAGAAGCTATCCTTTAAGATCGGATTTTTGTTTTATTTTGGTCTGATGCTCAGTGCAAAGTTAGGGATGTACATCTCTTTCTTAGTTGAATTCTCTCTCTGGTACTGACTCTGTAGACCTCGCTAACTGACAGACAGACTGAAGGAGCTTTGATAAAAACACAACTGGTTCTTTAGCTTTTAAATCTCTCAGGGCACAGCAGCCAAAACACAGGAACCAATAACTGCAGCAATACAGCGGCCTTTTGAAGTAGTGGTTGATGGGGGAGGCAGTGTGAGTGTGAGAAAACACAAGAAAAAGAGACAGCGAAAGGTAAGAGAGACGTTGAGAGTTGGCTTGAAGGTTATAGGAGTGGGGTTGCAACATGAAGGTCACTGACTTAAATCTCCCACCGAGAATATAATGATAGGGAAAATAAATAAATTGTGTTTTTCCCGCCTTCAATCGCTGCCGTTGATGTGCCATTAAACGAGGTACTTAACCCCCAGCTGCTCTAATTGAACTGCTCAGTGGCCAAAAGTACAAGAGTGCGGTCATTCTCGGCAGCTCCCAAGTGAGAGCGCGAGTGTGTGTAGCCCGTAACTAACCAGCCCCCCTGCAACTGTTCCTGCAGGCCTGTCCTGTAAATATAAATGTCTTCCTGCCTGGTTTAAATTAAGGGCAAAAGCAGTCCACTGGCAGGCAGGTTCGGAGGCTCAGTGAGTCAGCAAATCATTTGAAAAAGCATTGTTGGTAGATTGGTGTTTTTTCTGAAGTTCTGATGTGTGTGATTGTTGTAGTTCTCATTTACAGTATCTGCCCTGTCCAGAAGGACATAGTTCAGATGTGTGTGGAAAAGATGTGAGAGGATATTGATGATTTTCCTCCCCTGGGTCCATCTTTGAATAATTCTTTTTGTTGTCGTTTTTTTAAGTTCCTGCAACTAAGGATTGCATTCATTATCTGCTGATTATTTTTGGTTTAATCAATAGCTTCTTTGCATTTGAGGTCAGACATCGGTGCACTGTCCAGATGGAGGACATGCAGCTGGAGGCAAAGATGACCAACACATGCGCAAATGCCTGTTCCTGGCTGTTTCAATCAGTCACATTGGGGGGGGGCACGTTAAGTCCCAAATATTGACGGATATTAAGAGGAAAAGTAAAAAAAATAAAATAATTAAAAAAAAAACATTTTTAATATCATTGAGAAACAGCAGCAGATGTTGATCCGAAACCTCCGTCTTCAGTCTGGAGAAGCAGAGTCAACTTATTTCAAACATAAACTGTAAAGCGTTGTGTCAAACGTGCCTCAGGTTGGAGGCAATTATAATGGATTGTAACAACTTCTGTGTTTTTAGCCATGACCTACATTTTTTATGGCCTTTTACAAGAGCTCTGGGAACAGTCGACCCAGTAGATGGATGGTAGATATTAAAGTTAGTTACTGTTACCTAGTAACATTAGCCCCACAGCAGAGCAACACATTCTCACTCCGACCTCGTCACATATTGATGTTTTGATCATGGACTTTCCATGTCCACGTACTAAGTGCAAGGCACCCTGGGTGTGTTGGTTGCTGACGTTCTGGGACACCATGTCAACTTCTTTTACACTTCCATTTCCACAGGAAATTCAACGTTTACATGCAGTCTCTTTCAAAATAAACGCACTATGTTGGTACAACACCGCAAATTGACTTTTTTTTTTTTTTTTTTTTTTCCCTTCAACAGCAAACACACATGGTTGGGTTTAGGCAAAAAAACACATGGTTAGGTTTAGGAAAAAACGAACAGGGTTTGGCTTTAGAATCTTACGGGACGCAAACACCGCTCTCTCGGGTCAAAGTTGGTGTTTGTTGGACCCATCCACCACCCCTTCCCGCCTGCCCCACGTGGACTTTCACTGCCTTAACTTTTGTCTTTGTCCTGCTGCGTTTCCCCCTGAAGCAGCCGGTTGCTGTTACGTATCATGCCAACATTAAAGGACACCTTTTTCATTGGTTTCTGAAGCTGCAAGTCACTGCCCAAGTGTTGGATTTCGACGACTTCGGAGTGGGACCATGCTCAGCGGAGCATTGTTGTATAGAGTTAAAATATAAAAGACAGTAATGCTCATTTCAGTTGTTGACCCAACCACACACAAAATAGTTAAAATCTGCTATAATGCTGTACACTGTCATCGACTCACCATGTAATGTCAGTAATGTTAGGAGGTCTGGAGGATGTGGTAATTTGTAACGACAATCATATCCACAGCAGCGGGCAAACTGGTTAAGTTGTGGGAGGAATCACTTTGCCTTGTTTTGTATGGATCACATCCAACATGAGTTTCAGTTTTCTGATGATACTTGCTGCCTGCAGGTTCATCCAACCATTTTATGTAGTTGTGTTCCTCTATTTCCAATTCATGCAGTATATAGATTTATCACTTCCTGCTCTCCATCTGAATTTTAATATCATAATAGTCACGATTGCAAACAAGCTATTGAGAGTAAAGATAGGCTTGAACCCTCCTCAGTTTATTAGATGTTAAAAAGAGCTGGTACATATTAACACCATTTTCTAGATCCAAAAGCAACCTTTTTAAAATAATTTTTTTGTCCAGCCAGCACTCCAAAAACCAAATATATAAATTTGTGATGATATGAAACAGATGAATCAGCCACACACGAGAAGCTGCACCAGCAGATGTTTGGCTTTTTTTCATGATAAATGAGTGAAGGGAATAATTGATTATCAAAATTGTGGCAATTAGTTTTTTGTTGATTGACTAATGGATTAATCAGTGACTTGTTTCAGCAGCAGTCACGATGCTGTGCTGTAACATGCTCCTGTCTTGCCTGGTGACAAAGCCAAAGGAGGCCATTACGGAGGTGATGAGGACTCTCAGTGAGGTTGACACATGTGCTTGACACTCACACTGTGAGGGTGATCTCATCACACTGACCCTGCTCTGCTCTCAGCTATGTTAGCGCTCAGTGACTTCAGAATATGATACCCATGTAAATGGCATTGGTGTGAATAGTTAAAAAAACAAAAAAAAAACAAACGTATTTTGCTATAAGCTGAAAATCTGCCTCCATGTACTTCTTGGCTGTGTGACTGTTGATTTCATACCTGCTGCAGTGCTGTGGTTGTAATCTGGATCGAAAGAAATCCTAGTGGGCTGGTAACAATTCAGCCTGATTACTGTGGGCTAACAAACAATATTGTGCTTTCTGCAGCTTGAACAGGCAGAGCCTCGCGCTCTCTGTCTCCACACACACACACACACACACATCTTTAATGTTGCAATCAAGTCTATAGTATAGAAGTGAAAAATGAGCGGCTCATCCTGCGTTACCTTGGTTATCCTGGCTCAGCACAGTAGTAGTCTCCTCATGATGTTTTAGATGGAGAGGGGAAAAAAAGAAAGAAGAAGATGGTGCCAAGAAAATACAGAAAAAGAACTTCAGCGGGCAGGCAAGTGCTCTAAAATAATGGATATACGTGGAGGTGGGCAGTGCAAGTGTGAAATACTTGGTGTTAAAGCAGCGTTAAGCTGCCAAGATGCAAACTTAACTGTCATGATTATGTCACATTTCATGTAAAGGCTTTCTCCAGTTGTCATTTTTATCAGTAGCTGGCCGCACAGCCATCATACTCGATCACATAAACAGGAGCAGGCATTGCAGGCATCCCTGAAAACTGTGATAAACAAGGTTGTGGAGACCAGAAACTTACTGCAGCGACTCCTCAGGTTTTAAAAAGGACAGGTTTTATTTGTCAACATTTTCTTGTGTTTACACACGGTGTGATTTCTGAGCTCAGTGCTAATGTGTTTATCCCAGAAACTAGAATATTTTTTGATCTGCTTTTCAGTTGGGGATAAATGTCTTCATTTCAAGTGGGGTCAAACACGGGCGTTTGTTGTTTAGTCGTGTGTGGTTTGGTTTCCAATTACCAGGACTGGACTTGGCTTTTGTGTTGCCCTAGTCGAGATTTTGCTTCTGGATCCACTTCTTAACTGTCTAATCATTTCTCCACAGTATTAACTCCACTAACATCAGTGTTTTTGTAATACTGCACAAAAGAGTGAATATATCTGGAATGAATCTACATCATGTAACAAGAAGCATCATGCCTGGGGGATACTTTAGCAGTCCCCTCCCAATACAGACCCTCACCATTAGCACCTTACATGATCATTTATCTCCAGGGCTGAAATTAATTCCCACTCATCCGCTGCCTGCTGTAGATCAAACTGCCGTTCACATGAAGTAGACCCCAGACCCCCGTATAAACAGCTTTCACAGATGTTTAACATGAGCAGTCTTGGGGAAAAACAGTCTTCTCTCAAGCTCAGTGTGCAAATGTCCTTAGATTACTTACTCACACACATGCACATCCACATGTAGTAATTGTGTTAGGAATATATTAAACCAATGAATGAATAAAAGGAAAGAATAAGCGTAGAAATAATAACCTACAGGCATAAGTGGGCTTTGTTTATTGCGTGTGATTTAAAGTGAAACATTGATCTACCAGCCAGGGATGAACCGAACCGACATTATTTTTGCATTCCAGTGTTTGTTTATTTTGTTTATAATATACTTCCCCTTGTGCCTCTGCTAGCATCAGCAATGTCCAAAATAAATTCCACCCCAATAGGACCAGCCCTAACAAATCAAAGAATCATCCATTTGTGTTGTGCCAAACACATTTTTTTTTTCCTTAAATGAAAACAAAAGAATCGATGTCACAACAGGTCCAACCTCTCTCTCTGTCTCTCTGTCTCCCTCTCTTTCAATCTTCCTCTGGTCTCTGCCTCCCCGATAATGCATGTCAGTGTGGAGCAGTGAGGAATAATCTACGAGAAGTTGGATGGTGTGCTGTGAGAAGAGAGACACGTTTAGGGAACACAGAATTGATGTGGAGAGAGGGCATGTGTAAGCCCAGGAGAGGAACAGGATTAGTTTGGAATGTTGTACTTCCATTACAGAGGGACCGCTTTGGGAAATAAGAAATGTTGTTGCCCCCACCCCCCCACCCCACCCCCACATGCGCTCACCCATTCCCCGCCAACCTTGCTCATCTCGTCTTTTGACTTCCTACTTCTTGGTGTGTGGGCGATAGAGGGTGGGGGGTTGGGGGTCACGGTGCGTAGCGTAAGAACACGAACATGCTGAAATGGAAGGTTGTGAATTAAACATACGTGTTCTTTCTGCTTTGCTCTGCCACTGTGGTGGGATGCAACCCTTGGTGTCTGTGTATTTGCATGTGTGTGTGTGGCTGTGTGTGTCCCAGCCTGGGATGTCCCATATCAGTAGGGGCCATTTGCCCAGGTTCTCTGCTGAGTCGCTTTAATATTTAACACCTGCTCCCCTCACCTGCTGTCACTTGCTGGAGATGCACTGCTGTGTCACTCACTCAATGAATCCTTCCCCCACTTTCACCTTCAATTCTTTTTCTCCTGCTCTGCAGCTCTTACTTCCTTTTTGTCTCCCTGTCTCCCCCACCCCTGTGTTTCTGTCCTGTTTCCATCTTTCTTTCTCCTCCACATCTCCATCCCCACTGTCACCCCGTTCTTCTTTCCTGTCTCTTTATTTTGTTCCTGTCTCTCTGTCTTCTTGTGTCTTCTCCCACTCTTGCATCCACCGTTGTTATTCTCTGGTGGCTCGGGTTGTGAGAGGAACAGCCAGCTACGTTTGAAGGCTTTGGGAAAATCTTGCTAGCCTTGAACCCCTGTGACGCAAGATTAGATGATGGGTTTCTGTGTCTGCGTGAGAGAGAAAGAAAGAGAATGAGAGAGGGAGGGAGGGAAAAAAGAAAGTAGCTGGGTTAGTATGGTTACTATGGTGACTAAACCAGACTACAGCATTTAGTTCTGTTCTGCCTGCTGCTAAGGTTCCCTGGCTGCGTTTACACCGCAGGTATTCATGCCCAGTTCCTTCTGGTGTAGCTGGGCACCACTCTGAACACAACTGGCTGTCGATGAGAAAGCCAGTGAGAGATCATGTCCTTGTCACTGCACAGGCAACTCCAACTACCTTCACACTAAGATGGCTAATTCTGAAATGCTATTTATGTGTGAAAACAATGCAAGTCAACACTAACATTTTCAAGTTGTTTTGTAAAGGCCTTTGTCTACATTGAAATGCCTGAAAACTAGGAAAATGTTTAAATATTCCTGTAAATAAAGACCACAGACAGCAGACAGCTAGCTCATCTTAGAATATGTCTTCAGAATTTTAAATTAGGTCTGCACAATTTATCTAAATATTATCAAAATTGAAATATAGCCAGGTTCAATATCCAAATTGTACGATAAATAAAACTAAAATGTGTCACAACACACACAACCATTATAAAGGAAGCATTGTGGTACTACAGAGATGCCCCAGCCTACAAATTATATTCCAGATGTGAGGGAACATGCTTATTTGGTACAGACCCCCGCAAAAATCACATAATCGTAGTCTTTATGTTTTTTTAGTGGAATTGAAATGCAAAAATGACCATTATAAATAAAACCGCAACTCATATCAATCGCAATATCAGTCAAAATAATCACAATATGACTTTAATTGCATATTGAGTGATTAGCAGACACTTGCATTATTTGATCACAGTGATCAGATAGGTGGCAGAAAGTTAACAGAAGCAGTAACTTTACTGCAACACATTTTTTACCCCAAAAAACTCTTATTATCTCTGTCTGCACTATAAATGCATAGCAGGACTTTTCATATTTTTCCTCTCTGGAGACTGTCAGTTTTGTGAGAAAATAAAATATCAGTTTAGTGTAAAGGTCCAAAATGTATAGAAAAAGATTTGTATTCTCCTGCTGGTAGGTTGCAGCACATACATTAGGTTGACAGGAGGTAAGAAAAATGCAGAAAATACAGTTTGAAACTGACCCATATTGTGGGTCATATGGCGGTTACCCTCGAAACAACCCGTATTATACTGTGTGCATGAATATCACATAGACTTGATGAACAGACATTGACTTAACCTAAATGCACAATGAAATCTCCATCTGTAGTGGAAGCAAACATCTGCCAAGTTAGCTCTCAGCTAACTGGTACAGCACATCAAAGAGCATCGTTTATGTAATATACATCATCACATACAAAACACAGAACAAACTCTAATAAAAAGAGAAATTAATATGTAGACACTACCAATTGATTACTAAAGCATTTTATTCTTTCAGTCAACAACATCATTGAATAAAGTGTATTTCCTGTTGCAGTATTTGCTGTTGTCTGTGGCCGTCAGAAATTAATCTCCAGTGCAACTCTGATGGAAAGATGTTTAGTGAAAAATATTTCAGCTACAGTCCGTTACTTTTATGAAAATAATTTTTTGTCATATTTGCTGAAACACATATTCAGTATTCTGAAAGTAGTCTCGCTCACCAGACCTTTCTCAAGAAAAGAACGGTCTGGCTGGGCCGACTCTCACTTTAAGATTGGAGAAAAAAAACGCCCCGGCTGCTTGTATTTCTTTCAACCAATCACAATCATTCTGGGCGGTGCCACAGCAACAGTGCGCTTGCAAAAATATTGCCGGGGGGAAACAGGTTTTGGTGTAACACGCCCACAAAAATATCGCCTACAGGACGCGAACCATGGCGGAAAAATGGCTACATCCCCGCAAGATCAAACACCGCAAAAGTTAGTAAAGGACGTGTTGAAAACTGCAACCGGAGGTGGTAGGGCGGGACTTCAGCGGGTGGCTCGTTCCGCCCAATGAGAGGCTGATCTATGCAGCCAACTTCCACCCACTCAGACTATCTGAAAGAAGTGCATGAGAAGGATTTTTTTTTAAAAAAAAAAGATGTCCCTCCTTCTCTCCCTACACCCTCTAATGGCATTTGCTAGAACCAGAATATGGCAGATCAAAGACAACCAATCAGAGCCAAGGGGTCACTAACGCATCTGTCAATCATGCTAGTCACAGCTCGTGAACTACGGTCAAACTAGGCAAACTAGGCTCACCTCAAATGTGTTCAGAAACATATTTTAGTGTACTGTTTAGTTGTAAAATGAGGACATTTGTGACCTGGCCACCATCTTGGATCTAGTCAAGCCAAGAACTCAGTACCGCCCAATGACCAATGATCATTTTTTATCTTATCAGTACACTAAAATATGTTTCTGAAAACATTTGAGGCAGAAGTAGGCAATGCAGCTACAGAATCTTGATTCATATTTGATCAGCGCTGCTTAGTTTGACTGCAGTTTACGAGCTGTGACTGACATGATTGACATCTGCATTAGAGACTCCCCGGCCCTGACTGGTTGTTTTCCTTCACATGCAGTAAGGCCATTAGAAGCAATACGAGGCAATAGAGTAGGCAGAGGAATATGATTTTTGTCAGATTTTTCTGTCTCATTTAGATATATGTGAATATAGAGACAGTTTTAGCTAACATGACAAAAAGTTATCTTTTATTTAAGTTACCAACTGTGGTATTAAGATGAGTTGCGTCAGTAAATATGAATGTATTTAAAAACTGAGCAAAAAGGAATCTTAAAAAATCAGACTGTCGGAGTTTATCCAGTTGCTCATGCTCATAATATAAATCCGAAAGTTGTGTCCATTTTACAAGGCAGTGTAATTGAAGCCTTAGTGGGTGACACTCCAAACAAAAACTCTGAGTTTTAATATGTTGCATTAAAATTTGTTAATTTGGAACAACTTGAGACAAAATTGAAACATAAAACAGAAGCCGATCTATGCCTTGCTCGTGTAAATAACAACCTGTATTTTTGGTTGTGCCTAGGCTATGACACTGAGCACCGTGTGGAGGTTACCTCTTAGAAGGACGACAGATTTGTAGCATCACTCCTCATCATGTTGTCTTGTCGTGGAGTTGTTTTCATCTTCGGAGGGCAATTGAAATCTTCGCTCCGAGACAGTCACTCCTCACCATCCCTTTTTAACTCTGAGTGCTTTTCATCTTCGGACAGTGACGTTCACTCTTCTTTTGGCTCAGTGACAGTCACTTTACTTTTCAGCACACTTTCCTCCTTTCCTCTTTTCCTCATTTTCTCTTGATGAAGTTTGCATTGCTGCAGGCTGCACTCTTGTCTTCCTCATAAACCATGGTCAGTAACACTGCTCATTGCAACCTACTCAGCTGGTTTATGCGTGTGTTCCTTACCTCTCTGGTGCTGAATTACAGCTGTATACTTGACAGACGAAAAGGTTAAGCTTGCCTTGGTGAGGGGCATCATCAGTTATATAAGCCTGTAACCACCTGACAGATGATTGACAAGACCTCCGAGATTTATTGAGGTTAAATCATGAGATTTTTGTTTTTCAAAATATTTAAACACATTGATGTAAAACACTGTCTCTCCTTTGACAAGATTACTGCTCTAAAAGGATGAAAAATATCCAGTATTTTAAGTGAATGATTGGCTGATTGAATCATATTTCACTGGACCAGACCTCCTGTGAGTTACTAAATGCCAAGGAAAATACAAAATCAAGCAGAAGGCAGCTGAGGAACAGCAGAAAGATAACAAAAACCCTTCGAAAAATAATACTGTTATTACATTTCTGGTCTCTAGGTTGGTGTCGTAGTTTCATGGCTTTGAATGTAGAGCTCCGGCAAAGTGCACTCTATTCGTATCTTTTAATTTGCTGCAATCGTCTTTGCTGCTATCTCTGAAGTGGTTTTCATTGTCATAGTACAACAGCTATTACTGAAATGTTGATGATAACAAAAGGAATTTTAAAAAAAGATGTAGAGACGTGTCTACATATAGTGTACCATGTCCGGGCCTACAGTGGGAGATACAGTTTTTCCTTTCAGATAAAATCCTAGATGTCGACAGAAAGCAGAAAATTGCTTTGCATTATATCTGAATGCTGCTGAATGGATCACTGTCTTGGAGGATGAGAGAACAGCAATGCTTTGACTTAAAAAAAAAAAAAAAAAAAAGCTGCTCTCGGCTCCAGGCAAAATCATACCACTCTGCTCCCACTCTGCACACACCCTGTAGCATGTTATGGCTTTAAGGGAAAATAATTTGCATCTAATAATGTGGACATCCACTCTGCAGGGTCAACACAATCCATTACAGTTGTTACCACAGCAGTGCCTTTTATAACACCAGATAAATCACAGTTTACCGGCACAAAGAGCCGTCCCTCAGTGCCGATGTTGCAGTATTTATTGGATGTGAGATTATCAAGACCAAGCCAATTTGGAGAATGAGTTTATTTACCTGGCTGTCAGTGTAAGCTGGTAATCATGCTCACCTATAGAGAGCATGTATTCCTGCTTGCCCAGCAAATATGCAAACACAATTGGTAGTGCATGCTTTGGAACCGTATGCAGTAACCAAACAATGGCCACTATTTGTGCAGTGGCAAAGGACCAGTTGACACAACCAGCATCCCCATTGTGTGTTAGCTATCTCTAGCATTTATATCAACATCAAATTACCAATTACATTGCGAGCTATACACAACCAAAGTCAAAAATGGCTGAAGCTATTTTAGCAGGTTAGCTGTGTTGCACCATCGACTTTTATTTGTCAGGATATAAAATGCTCTACTGAGATGCAGTGGTTTGTAGACATCTGAAACAGGAGCCAATGGTATGAATATGTCTTTTGAATAAACTATGGCAACCTATTATCCAGTAACAGACTATGCTAATGAGCTTGCTAAAGCTTGCTAGAATCACTTTTTTTTACAGCCACATATCGTCACACAACAGTTTGTATGATATCTTATGAAAATGCACACACAACAGTTCATATAATATCTAATAACTTGGCGGCCCACCAATGATGTTACGTAGGCTGCTCAACATAAATTCTTAACATAAAGTTACATTGATTATTTTAAGGCACATTAAGTTTCGTTGGTTTGGTCTAGGAAAAAAAACATGGTAAGGACGTAGCTTAAAATGACTCAAAGTTCACATGGTTACAAACACGGGTCTTCTGAGGAAGGTCCTGGGGGAAAGTCCTGTGTTTTGTGACCCATCCACCAACCTTCCGTCTTACATGAACTAGTTCCTTTTTTACTTCCATCAGCACACTGGTCATGTGATCACAGCCTTCCCAAATAGGTGGGTTATATATGAATTACTGGCTGATGATTAAGTGCCATATACACGAATTTTGGTACGATACTTTTTTTAGGTATACATACTAACAGTGCATGAGAACAGCCTGTTTATAAAGAAGCACATTCATGCATGCATTCATTCATTCATTCATTCATTCATTCATTCATTCGCTGTGCTATTTTCTGGTGTGACCCGCCCGTTAGGGTTGTTGTTTTTGTTAGTTGTTTTACGCAGCACAAAAACACTCTCTTCATGCACTGGTGTTGGATTCAAAATCCACAAACAAAAACAGCCTATGGTGAAACTCTCAGCATCATAGTGAGTTGTTTTCTGTTGACATTGGCCAGACAACTGGAGCAAAAACACTGTCAGTCACAGCTGATTTCCGACAGCTCAGTCTTCATGGTCCTGGCTAGCGGTGCTGCCGCCCAATCACAGCAGCCTAAGCCTCTGCTTTATTCCTTCAGTGGTGATGCAGGCTCACACTAGTCAGCTTTGACACTGACAACCAGTGGCGTTCATGGGGGCAGGAATGGGTTTTTCCTCTTGGGTGCAAATTGCCCTTTTCAACTGGCAATCAAAACTTTTCAGGGCCTGCCCTGGCCCTTTCATAGGGCATGACCTTCTCCAGCTCAGTTGAGTAAGAGTTAGGGCTTTTGCCCATTCTCCTGAAAACTGCCTGTGCAAAACACTGCTGACAACATGTTATCAAATGTGAAATAATCCACAGCGTCATCTGTGTGCCCATAGTGGAGGCCATTTTGGCTGTCCGAAATGCTGATGTCAACACGAGTGCCCTTAGTTCATCAGAGTTTCAGGGAGTGAGACGAATGTTATCTCAAAAAAACTCCCCCCCCGCAGTTCTTTCACCATCAACTGAAGTCAAAATATGTCACTGGATTTGAACTACTCTGCTGCATCTGGCCGCAGTGATAACAGGCGAAAGATGTGTCACCTCTTTGACTTATAGTGCAGCTGAAAACCAGCAAAATGTTACAGAGAGCACAGGTAACTCGTTTCTGTTATATTTACTGTCACTCTGAGCCAAACACAACTTCATTACAAGTCTGCGAAGTGCTGTGGCTTTTCTATTATTCTATTTAAACCTGCGAATCATCACTGTTAAATTATTCCAGTGGTAACATAAATCAGAGACAGACGAAAGTCAGAGGACAGAGCAGAAAGGTTAATACTGAATACTGCTTTTGGATTATCAATGCAATGACACCCAGAGGATTATTGATTTTTCGTTGATATATATTCATTCTGACAGTGAGAGGCCTTGACTGGGAAGGAAAAGTGTCTGATACTGTGGGAGATGTCCAGATTCAATATGAGATAGGGGTGATAATCAGATTCATGATGAGAAGCCCTGATTAACTTGCAGATTGATCTGAGCCGTCTGGATGTATCAAACACCAAATTAAATAAAACTCCACTGAACATAACTTCAGCTCAAACATCGACACAGTTAATATCACTTGAAACCATGTCAAACTTTATTTTATGACTAATTTGAGCTTGTTTTGTCCTGACATGTTGATTGTAGGTAAAGCAACACAACTCTGGCTTAAATTTCTCTGGAAAACAATCTTGACAGTGTAGTGCCACTTATGCAACTGTCTGTTTGTGTGTCTCTGCGTTCTGTTTATTTGTCTGCGTTGGCAGTGAGTCTCACTTATTGTTGTTTGCTTGTTGGAAACGGCTGCTGGAGATGTCAATCTCTCCTCAGCAGAGCTGCTGCAGCTGTTTAGAACACATCACGGGCAGTGTCGGTGTGTCGTGTTGTCTGTCTGTGCTGTGTGATGGAGCAGCAGGATGTCACTATCAGCCAACAGGTCCCTCTGTCTCACACACAATAAGAAAATTACCTTAGCCGGACCTGCTGTCTTTGCACCTGTGTTTGTGTGTGTGTGCACGACTATTCACCAGTCACTCAGATCTGTCAGCAGTCATCTTTAGTCAACCTCAAACACACCACACCACACCACACCACACCACAGCAGTGGTCCCACACCAACCAGCCCTCTATATTATTATATTTTTCTTCATTTTTCTAATCCCACCACTGTCATCTGTCACACATTCTCCCTCACACACACTTCACTTTCAAGCTTTTCCCCTACATCACACTCTTATATCCTTTTATTTTTCAGTCATTCTCCACGTCTTTTACATGCTCCCTTTCTTCTCGTCACCTCTTCCCAACCTATCCCCTTTCCTCCTCTCTTGTCATCCCCCCCGCTCTCCTCCTTCTCTCACGCCCCAGTTGGGGAGTACAATAAGATGGCAATGGCAGGGCTGTGGTGTGTGTGTGTGTGTGTGTGTGTGTGTGTGTGTGTGTGCGTGTGTGTGTGTTTGTCTGTGATGTCACACTACAGCAGCTCTATAGTAGCTCTCTCTTTTTTAATCCCTGTGCTCACAGACCACACTGCTATTTTAAGATTCTATAAACCTTTTCAAAGAAGCTTCAAGGGGAAAGCTTGTCCATGTACTGTGTACTGAGTGTGTGTGTTTGAGAAGAAAGAGTAAGTGTGTTCGGGAGAGAGTGTGTGAGGTATGTTTGCATGTGTGTGTCAGACCAGCTGATAAAGCAACTCACAGCAGTTATGTGGTTCATGTTAGACTTATTCTTAGTCACAAAGACATGAATTTAAAGCCTATTTTGATATAGAAGATTTGTATAGCGGGTAATCAAAAGTCCCCTCTGACTTTACTGTTTGAATTTAAATCTATTTGGGGATTTGCTCGGTGTAATATTTTTTTCTCAGAGACTATTCCCAGTTCTCACCTGCCCATTTGCCTTTCTGCCAGATAACATAAATTTTCGAATCTCAAGGAAATGTCAAGGTGAATATTAAGAGGCACAGCTGATGTCATGTTAATAAAGCAGGCACGATCTCCAGACAATAAACAGACAATAAACCCGGCAGTAAACCTGGCTCAAAGTATATTGCACGCTCATTATTGCCACTGCAAAATAATATCTCCAGTCCCGAACTGTCTGATCTCTCATCTTTCATCATATGTAAATCTGTTACTGACACAGAGGAGCTTCTCCGAGGCACTCGGTCTTCCATTTCTGAGTCGATTGCCCCTTTTAAACTATTAACTCACGAACAGTGGAGCCAGCCCTGGCTCAGCGCCTGCACCTGGACCCCTCAGAGGAAAAGATGTGAAAAAGGAAAAATTTTCACTTATTTAATGGACCACTGGAAAATATCAGGAGGCGGTCAAGGTCATACTTTTCTGACCTCTGGTCCAAGTAAAAACCCAAGAGCTCCAACAAGTCCTCAGGCCTTTTTGTTAACTGCTTTGTTAAAGTTAGAGATGATGGCAAATTTATTATCCTTAAAGCAGCATTAATTGAGTTCACATGTGGGTAGATGAGCAAGCTTGCAACACAACACTGACATATGATCACCTAGCGAAGTTGTTACAGCAAATTTTTTGTAGCAAATCGTTGCCTATTTTCACATCCAGCATGAATTAGCATTCATTTGGATTCGTGTTCGTGGCAACCTGACAAATATAAGTCAGATATTTACTCTGCTTTTATCTCTGTTTTGATCTCCCCAAGAGAAACATCTGGCTCCTTAGTTTCTTCCACTGTGCTCAGTACCCACTGTGGGTGCTTTATCTCTCTGAGGTGTGGTGTTGGGCAGGTATGTGTGGATAGGGTTTATCATAACTTTGATTGCTGCAGCTGGAAATGAGGTTTATTGGAGCAGTACAAGTGGACCAAAAGAGTGGAGGTGCAGGGTGTAAAACATTCCCTAGGGCTGAGGAGAAGAGCAAAGTTGGGGAAAGTTCGATGTATGTTTGTCAGTACAAGCAACACCTATCACATTGCACCAGGGGTGGGCACACTGTGACTCCAGAGTCACATGCAGCTCTTTAGCCCCTCTTCAGTGGCTCCTTGTGGCTTTGACAAAAACAATTACATGGAAATGAATAACATGTTTTTTCCCATTTTCATTTTCATTTATTATGTTGTATGTAAAGTGACTCTTACATTCTCAAACTGTAAAAACGAGTAGCCTATATACCAAATAGAAAAAATGTTTTGACATTTCGAGGAAAACTGAGAGTTTTAATAATGTATTCACAGATTCCTTTGCCTTCACTGCAAATGCTGCAAAGTCAAAGCAACCAAAAAAGGAAAAAAAATATCATAGTAGCACACTGCATAGTTGCCACCTTGTGGTAAAACATATTAATAAATGCTCATTTAGACCTATTAGTAATGCTCAAAGGCTAATTTAGACTCAATAGATGTGTGTTACCTTCATTATAAGGCTCAAATAGGTTTTGCTGTTCCAGTCAGATTGATGTTTTTGTGGCAAAAGAAATACTGTTTTGATAGTGAAGGTTGCCATCCCCTTTATTACACAAAGTCTTTTGCCGTATTGTTATTCAGAATGTTGATCAGTGCAGCATTAAGGCATGGTTTAAGTTAGGTAACTAAACCACCTGGTTAAGAAGACTGTTGTAATGCTTAAAAGAAATCAGTGTAGTTGTTTGTCCTGCTTTACAAAATAAGTATTCAGATCCTCTGAGGATAATAATCACTATGTTAGAATAGTAAAAGTCCTGTGTTCACAATGCTACTAAAGTAAAAATACATAAGTATTATTAGCTTAATTTACTTAAAGGGGCAAGTCACCCAAAAATCAAAAGTAAATATTTTTCCTCTTACCTGTAGTGCTATTTATCAGTCTAGATTGTTTTGGTGTGTGTTGCCGAGTGTTGGAGATATCTGCTGTAGAGATGGCTGCCTTCTCATGAGAGTTATGGAACTAGATGGCACTCAGCCTGTGGTGCTCAAAATGCCGACAAAATACATTTGAAAAATGTAATACTTCCTTCCTGTTGTGATACGGTTAGCGGATGTGGTTTGGTTGAACAAACAAAAAAACAGTTCCTACATGAAACTGTTCACAACAAGGCCTGTGGATGATCTCGAGTAACCTGGTCATAATTTCTGGAAAAAGACATTGCTGTTGAGTTTTTCAAATTAATTTGTTTGGCGCTTCGAGCACCACAAGCCGAGTGCCAACTAGTTCTATTATATTGGAGAGAAAGCAGATATCTCTATGACCAATGTCTCTAACACTCTGCAAGTCATACCGAAACACTCTAGATTGATAAATGGCACTAGAGGATAAGAGTAAAATATGTATTTTGATTTGGACTGTTCTTCATATAGTATCAAGTAAAAGGACTGACTATGGACAATATTGAACGGATGTATTAACATGTTTGCAGCTTCTTGCTGTTGTAGCTGGTCAAAGTTTTACATGATATTAGGTATATTAATATATAATATTGTCATATGTCATCATAGTTTGTAAGCTGATATTACAGTTTGTTTCTGTATGTTTCATTATATTAATTTACCAGACAGCACAAACACACATGGCAAGCGATTTGGGGTTCTGTGCCTTGCTCAAACAATACTTCAATATATGGAAAGAAGGAGCTGGGGATGGAACTAACACTATGATCGGTTTCTCTAACACCTTAGGTGCAACTGTAATATATAAATGTATTTACTTTTTACATATGTCAGCCATCAGACATATGTAAAAAGTAAGATTGTTGCCTCTGAAGTGGTGTAGTCGTATTAGAAAAAAATAGAAAAAACTTCAGTGAAGTAAAAATACCTGAGTAATTGAGTATACGTACTTGTCTGCATTCCAAGTGGGCTGCTTTCGCACTGAACATAAACACAGGCTGTTTTAAGCGTTTTAAACAAATGACCAGTGCTGTTGTTTTCTGGACTGGACAGTCTCATGGGTCCTGTTCCACACTGATAAATGTGTCGTGCTCTCCTTCTTCATACTGGCACCAGTGCATGCCCTACAAATGTCCCCTACATTTTTATTTCACTGGAAAATTCTGCTGCTCCAAGCTGCTCTGAGCTCTTTCTTTCTTAATAGAGACTGTCTCCTACATCAAATCTACAACCTGCCTCTTGACATTATCCCCACAAGCCTCCTTAAGGGGTTTCTTGATATTGTCTGCCCAAGTGTCATCTCCACTGTAAATAGCTCTACGGCCACTGGGGCTGTTTCACCCTGTTTCATGCATGCAATGATCCTGCCTCTTGTAAAAATGATACAGTTTTCTGCAGTTTCAGACCCATTTCCTCTTTATTGCTCTTTTTGTACACAGAACTGCTGTATGTGTCTCAGCTGTTCTGTTTGAATGGTAACAACATATATGGAAATCTGTCTGGTTTTCAGGAGCTGGCTCATTTGTGGCAACCTTTTTCTAACTCTTGGTTCTGACTATGCTGTTCTTTTCCTCACAGACTTCAAGGCTGCCTTCAATATGGTAAATAATGCCGTTATAATTGACTGTCTTGAGCACAGAGCCGGTGTAAACAGCACTGTCCTGGCTTAGCTCATGTTATAACTGAGGAAAAGAACCATTTAGGCAATTTTTCATCTGCCTTGTCTCGGATCTCTCACGGGGTCCCTCAGGGTTCAACTCCAAATGAATTTCTCTTCTGCATTAGTTTGCTGCACCACTGAGTCATATTATTGAGACTTCCAGTTCCTTTCACTGTTATGTTGACAACACCCAGCGGTACGTCCTGCTAAAGCCCACTGATCTGTACAATTAAAAAAAACTGTCTTTTTGACAATATGTAAATGTTAACTGACCTCAAACCGTTTTTCCAGGAGATTAAGAGGGAACATCAAGGTTTTTGAATCCCCTATGTCTACCTTATGTCTTCATCTAAAAATAACTTTGACCATGTAGCCAGTGCTAAACCTTAAAAATATTAATCCAGGCCTTAAAGCTAAACTCTGTAATTTCCCATGTTGTTGCCGTTTCCAGTGTCAAAAGGGAATTGAAACGATGTTTGAACTACAACAAAGACAGTCGAATTGTTATGGATGATTCTGTGCAAGTCTTCTATTTAATCAGCCATTGTAAAACCTGGAAAATACACCAGCTCTTCATACTCAATTTAACAGCAGAGTTGGGAGATAATGTCCGACTAAGTTAATTAAAGTCAAACTTTAGTAATCCCAGTGGGAAGATTTGTCCTCTGCATTTGACCTGACTGTTCAGGAGGAGTGGGCAGGCACTGTGCAGCATCCAACTCCACACAGAAAGAAGACCTTCCTTCTGTAAGGCAACAGTGCTAACAACTGATCCACTGTGCTTTCTGTGGTAAATACATACAAACTACATGTATATTATTTTAAAACATATAAGAATGACATCTGGTTTTCAGTAAGAAGTAATGAATGTTTTAGCTTGGATCTTACTCTCAGATCTATACAAACACATTTATATCTTTAAAAATCCCCTCCAGGCATGTTTTATGACTTACATATAAATATTCCACTTTGAATAATAATTTAAAGTCTGATATGGATTTTTCACAGCAAAAAAAGTCTTAGTAGATGTCTACTTCTCCCTTTAGTAAAAAAAACCCCAAAAAACCAGAATCTATAAATATGCAAATATTTTTCATTTCAAATGTTAACTGCTGGACACAAGATGCTTCCTACTTGTGTATGTGCATTGGAGGCTATACGTTTCAATATCACACTTCTGTATGTTGCACACTGGACCATGATTTTCTTCCAAAGGAGTTGTCACAAAATCCTGCTCATACCAACACATCACTCAGATTTAAGGTGAAAACAGCTTTCTTGTGTCAAACACTGCACATGCATCATTCTTCACCTTGAAGGTCAAACATCCAAATGAGGTAATTACAAGCAAAACACGTTTCTGAGCTGAGGGGGACTTTAATTTACACTTTATTGATTCTCTGGAGGAAATATGTCTCCTGCATCCCATCAAACCTTTTTTAGGAGACACAGGCATCTACAGCACATCTGCAGCCCGTCTCCAGTTCTTGGGCAACTGCATTCCATCCCCCCCTTCCAGATTACTGTTACTCCTTGCAAATATGGATTGGTCTGTCCTCCATGTTCTCCATGCTGCTAGAATAGTGAATTGCTGCCAGGCTTACAAATGTATCCAGAAAGGTAGACAGAATTTCCACATTGGCTTGTCTTCATCTTCCTCCTCCATGGCACACATGTAATGTGTAAGGTCTGCCATTGCAAGACTATCATTGTGTTGTTTGCTCTGAGTGGGTTTTCTCTCCCTTAGATTTTGGTTCCTCTAAATCTAGAGCCCTTAGTTCATGTCACACGGAGCCCTTTGATTTACCAGACTCAAGGAAGATGAACCATTATTGCCGCTATGCGTAAATTATTGAAATATATTAGAGGAATCTTTCATCTGCTCAAAAAACAAACAACAAAACAAAAACACCCCCCAAAATTTTCTGCTCTGTTTAATCTGCAGATGTGTGTTTGGTAATTTAGTGAGTAATTCTCAGCACTAGCAGAAAACCAGCATCACTGATCACATACCACTGACATGTCAGAACAAAGAACTTAATAGCCTTTTAGGCCACAGTAGAGCAACTCCTCGACATATGGATTATCTCTTATTTCCAAGCCTCTGTTGTTGATTGTGATGATAATGATGTGTTGTTAAAGACGATGATGAGACCTTTTTTTTTTTTTTTTTAATCTCTGAGGTAATGTGATACTCATCACAGCAGCATGGAGGTAGTTTTCTGTAATTAGATTTTTTTTTTATTAAAAAAATATTTTATATGTCTCTGTGCAATATTCATATTATATGGGAACATGCTAATGAATAGTAAACATAGGTACAAAAAATAACATCTACATTAATAATGTAAACATCTGCTGTATAATTGAAGTGTCTCTTCTCTGAAAACAAGGCCGTTCACTGCAGTGTTTGTCTGCAATATCTGATTTACATCCAAAATGTTACTAATAATGTAGAGTTTCATTAAATTTCAGTGTTATTGTTTGAATATATTCTCTGTGATTCGGTTCAAGAAGCATTTGTTTTTCTGTTAACATGTGCTCAGTATCGCAGATGAAAAACAACATTCCCCAAAGCATCAGTGCTGGGTAATGCCGTTCATCCCAAGTAAGTTGTTAGACAGTGATGTGGGATTTCAAATCAAGACAAATAATTACAGCCAAACATATAATAAACAAGATGCCACAGTGAATACGAATTCATAATACAACTTACCTTCAGTCATTCATTTATTTATTCTAACAGCACAGTTGATAACACAGATACTGACAGCAATAGCAGTGCATCTTTGGCAAACTGGGACTTCCAGGTTAATTTGCATAAACATGAAGAAAACATACAAACCTGACACAAAAATGGACCGGGGCCAAGATTTGAACCAAGTGTCATATGTCAATAGGGCTTGAAAACTTCTCGATGAGCCACCATGACACCCCAACAAGAGATCATCAACCCTGCAGGATTCAATGATCCTGTCGCAGTCTGGTGCACAAGTTAGTTGGTTTTGATTTAGTAAGGAATCAATTGCTTGCTGGTTTGTCAATATGATGGTTGATGGGGTGTATTATCGTTGGGGAGAGGTTTAAAGATTTTATCTGTGTGGGCGAGATGGCTGGCCAGCTTACGTGGTGAGAAGCACATTAAGGTTACCACTATTTGTCTTAACTAATATTCACAGTCGGATCCCTGTTTAGTCAATAGTGTATGATAGATAGGCTGATGATGGTCTTTGACCACTAGTTGCATTTTGGAGCAGCGTTTTAATGAGTTTATCCCTGTTTTGTTCATATCTTGTACATGCCTATGAATGCACATGCTCGCCTGCAAGCATGCAGGTGGTATGATACGCATTCCTGCCACTGCTATTCCTCTTATCGTCAGCTGGTGGCGCCAAAAAAATATAGCAATGTGCCAGCAAAAGCAATGAAGAAGACTGCTAGCAAGCAAACATTAATATAAGCAATGAGAAATTTAATTTTACTTTCCAAATGTTTTATGCCCTCAACACGTGTCTTAAGCCTCAAGGATAGACACAGTGTGTTAGCTGAATAACACTCAACGTGAACATAACTTATGTTTGTTTACAAGAACACTCCAGAACAACAAGCCTGGTTTATCACTGCTTAAGTGTTGGCTTTAGGGTTTGTGATAAGTTTGGACTATTGGCTGTCAGGTCTGACCTCGGCTCAGGCATGAATAAGTTTGTCAGTTTTGGACAAGGCCGCATTGGGTACCATGGACCAGTGATTTTTCAAGGCTTTCCCCCAAACACCATCAAGATTCAACTAGTGCCCCGTCCAAGCAATAACTCATTAATAATCAGCCAGGACTGCACTTTAGTTTTATGACTGTTACGACACCAAATACATGTCACATAATCATTATAAGCCCATAGTGAAGAATAATGTTACATCACATTAACACTGTTGCCCGTTGGCATTTATCAAACATAATAAATAGTTGTATTTCACTCTCACTTTCATCAGTGACAGAACACAGCCCTGGCAAGCAAGTGACTGCCAAGCAAGCTAAGACACAGACAAAGAGATGAAATGCCCAGCTTGGTTAGCAAGACAGACTGGAGAAAGATGCACTGCAAGCTAGCACATCTACTTAACGTTACTGTTATTTGCTGAAATCAAACTCCGAGAGGGGTGAACACTTGATTGCTTGATTGCTGTTTCACTCTTGTGGTGTTCTGTTCGTGATCAGAAAGATAATTCCACTAGCCTAGGAAACGGACGAGTCCGTGGGCTCATGTTTTATTTGGTCTGGCAGATGCATTTGCATTTGCGAATTGGTCTGGCGATGCCTGGTTATAGTTTTGCTTCGCTTCATCCTCTCATTAATTTTGTGAAACATTAACAGTCGCTTTGACACAAGGGTGAGATGGAACCCCTGCATAATTTGAAAAAATTGCGCCACCAAAAGGTACAGGCCGGCTTACCATAGGCCAATATCCATTTCTCTCACATATAATACATACATGTCTGCAGTTACACACACACAACAGTTGGGAGCTCCACATAAAGTCAAGAGTGGCTTTTTTCTTCTTGTAAATTATATATTTTTTTATTTTTTTCCCTGAGCCTCGTGGGCCCTTTCAAGTCGTTTGGCCCCAGAGCTTGAGCCCCGGTAAGCCCGCGTATTAAAACAGTGACGGTCTTTGAATATCAAGAACCTTGCAGTACTTTTACCCTAACGTTTTTCATGCAAAGGAAAATGATAATGTTTGCGAAATTTTTCAAACAGGCAACTAATTCTTTGTTCTGTAAGTAAGCGTGAGATGCAGCTCATCAAGCATTAGTTTTGTACTCGATGGAGTTCAACCAACAGGAAGTAATAAACCTGTGCTTGTATAGCCCATTTCAACAGACACTGCCTGCAGGGAGATCTAAGTATTGACTAACTGACTGCCGTGTAACTACCTGAAACAAAGATAGGTGGCAGGCAAAAGTTGTGTAATTCTTGATACTTGTGCAGAGCTACTACTGCTGTACTAACTCACTGTAATTGGTACGTGAACAAAGGGATGCATTCTCCAGAGCGAATACTCCCTATAGGTACACTACTACCTCCTAGCTTTTCATTAATAAGCCAATTACTGCAACAGGCATACAACCCAATCAATCATATTTAGAGACGTGTTTGACAAAGTTGCAGGACTTGAGGGACCAGCAGCTATCGCCGCTGCACTGTCTCACATCAATCATCTCTCACACAAGTGCAAACAAGTGCAAAATGTTGAGGAAGAGTGGGATTTTAGATAGGCCTTTTTCTAAACTGTAGCTGCAGATGAAATAATAGATTTCATCAATTTTCCTGACACTTTTCAATAGCCATCAATAACCATCCTTATCTGCATTCATGGAGCCTGCACAGACTCTCCTCTCTGTCATTTGTTGTTGATTATTAATTTCTCAGTTGAAATGTTGACTGGGCATGTTTGCTCAGCTAACCTATCCTGTATGAGAGATAAATTAAAAAACAAATTTTAACCATGCATTAACACTTCACCTTAAGTGAAGTGCATTCGGATGTTTAAAATTAGTAAGTTGTTGTAGCAGCATGTTTACAGTCAGCTCACTGTTAAATCAGCTGGATGACATGTGTACTTACACAAGCATACATAATATTGACATAAGTAGTTGCACAGATAAGCTGTTATGCCAGTCTACATAATAGACAGATACAATAAGTCATTACACTTGCATACATGCAAAGTAGTGTTTCTCACCCCCATCTACTCCACAGACAGGCAGCCATATGTGCTCAGAGCAGAGGCACATGCCTCCGGGCATCCACTATCCATGTGCTTCACGTGTTCTACAGGGAGAGAGGTACACTGAGGAAGAGGGGGAAAGAAGGTGAGAGAGGGAGATAGACAAAGAAAAGGTGGAGAAAAAGGAGATTTGAGTGAAGCTTGTGTCAGAGGCATACCATGTTGGTGTCAGTTCCACTCCTCTTCCTCCATGTTAAGAAGTTTCTCTCTCCCTCAGAGGGACCAGCTGGTCCTGAGAGAGAGAGCGGGAGGGAGAGGAAGAGATAAGAGTAATAGAAATAATAGAGAGGCAAGTGCAGGTATAAGATGAGATAGAAAAACAGAAGGAGAGGGATATGTTAACATAGCATTTCACGCAGCAGTGGTGTCCAATTACATGCAAGCCGAGTTCTGTATGTGCAGCATTTCCATTTAACCAAACAACAGAGCTCTTTCTCAATATTTAGTCTCGTTTCCCCTGTGACATTTTATTTAGTCTGCAGCTTACAGTGCAGAGAGAGTCGAAATGGCAAGTCATTGATCTGCACAATATCAAGCTTAGAGCTCATCTCAAAATGCAGGGAAGTGTCACTGTACTTGTTCAGGAGAAGATCATTCTCCCCATGATCATTTATAGATAATTCTTCCCCACAAAGTCAGTAGTTTAGAATTTTATAGCCACGCCACAGCAGCCGATATCACTGATTAGCTACCTTCAAGCTGAGAGTGTGCAGCTAATTAGCAAAATGATCTGATGTATTCATTAGATTCTCTCTTCCCTTTCCATAGCAATAAGCAAATCTTTTTTTCATTGCAAATAATTGGACATCACTAATAATTACATCACACACACACACACACACACACACACACACACACACACACACACAGATGTGTGTGTGGGACCGCTACAACACTGCTACCTTTTTAGTTTTATACATTAAATTAGTCTTCTATATTGTGTTGGTGGAATTTTATATTCAGTAATTGTGACAGTTAGTGCATATTAATGGGGAGACTGGCGCCCACTCTTGGAGCCAGGTTGGGTAGTGGAGCTTGTAGCCAAGCTGTACTCCTGGCGCCTGTTATTCGAATAACCCCCATAGCCTGTCTGAGCACAGCCTGAAGACGCAACAGGAAGCCACTGTCTTGTGGCCTCACCACCTGGGATATTGGACAGAGGCTCAATGGGCAACCCATGGATATCTTCTGGGTGGTGATATGGCATGTTGGTTACCCTAGCCTATAATCAAAGTCTTTTCGTCCCCACCAAAGTGAGAGTTGTGTTTTCTTACCTTGTATTAAGTGTAACCTGTTTTTAGACAGATCAAGGATTTGCTTTGTCTCCACTGCCCTCTTGACTTTTATGGGAAGGGAAGTGAATTGCAGCTGTGGTGTGAAAAAAAATCCAGCTCGGGGACATTATCGTGTCTTCCCTGCAAATCGCAGATGGTGCTGTCCCTCTGGCTTCATCAGCCTGTGACCTCTGATGTGCAGTTGAGCTTTGTACTGCTGAGTGTGAAGCGGCTGGGGAAAAGGGTTAGCACCTTCAAATCTGAGGTCATGGTTCTTTCACAAAACAAGGTGGCATGCTGTGTTCACATGAGAAGGGAGCAGTTGTATCAGGTGGAGGAAGCAGAATACCTTTGGGAGGAGGGTCATACTCACTTATGAGTATAAGAGAGGCCAGGTGATTGACAGGTTCTGTTAGCTGCAGTAATGATGGAGCTACCCCACAGTGCGGCGGTAAAGAAGGAGCTAATCCATAAGTGAGGGCTATAGTTTACCGGTCAATGAACACCTCAGTGCTCACCTGTGTTTGTGAGCTAGAGGTTGTGTCCATAAGAATGATGTGGGAAATGTGGTTTCTCTGGAGATTTGCTGGCCTCGTTCTCTGTGGGATCAGCCAACATGGTTTATGTGTCCAGTCTAGATCCCATTGTAGGTGTCTCCTTGGAAGAGACTAAGACAAAAGAAACCACGCTGATTATATTTGTCCAATTGGTCTGTAAAACCCACGAGAACCCTGTCAAGAAACTGAAGGGTGATGTATGGAAAAGTCTCTCTTGTACGTGACACATAACTGCTACCTTAAATAGAACAAACAGCTGTAGAAAATGGGTAAACTAGTTACATGTAAATAATATTCAATAAGCAATGAGACTCACTAACTACCTAAACTAGAGCTGAAATGGTTTGTCAATTAATTATGTGACTTTTTTAACTTTAGTTCAGAGAACTCTAAAAAATCCACAAGAATATCCTCTATAAAGATTGTACTGTTCCCTTTCATCACACAGCCTTTGGGCAGTCAGCTTTCTCTGTGAAAGCCACAACTCAGTGGAACATTCTGCCAGACGACATAAAGAGTTGTAGTTCTATCAGTGGCTTTAAAGTCAAATTGAAAAAATCTGCTAAAAGCTACTCAACTCTGTAACCACTGAACAATATTCTTGCTTTTAACTTATCTAACATACACTTGTTGCTGTCATGGTGTGTGTGCGTGTGTGTGTGTGTGTGTGTGTGTGTGTGTGTGTGTGTGTGTGTGTGTGTTGTACTGCTACTACTTGTCCAGTTTGTTCAATGCTGTTCTTTCAGTGTGTGGATGTTTTAATTGTGGCCTGCCAAGGGACTGCACATGAAAATTAGCTTTAAGGTAACTCTGGTAAATCAAATGGTAACATTTATGTTTGATATTGTACATGGTCTCTTTACTCATTAAGTGAATACATAAATATTTGATTATTTATATTTGATCTCCAGAAAATTAAACAGCAATAATTATGATAATCGAACGACTAACAATTTAACATTTTCTTATTTCAACCTGTCAGATGTGAGGCATGCTGCTTTTCTTTTTATCATATAGCAAATTAAATATCATCTGATTTTAGACTTAACAAAAGACAGTTGGAGATGTCACCTTGGGCTCAAGGACATTTTATTATTTTCTATATTCTAATCATCTTTGTTGAAAAGAAAAACAAGTTTTCAAGATGGTTAAAACCTGTGGCTGGTGGACTGTCAAAGTCTTCCAGACACATTTCATTGTATATAGTCGCATCTTAAGTCAGCTAATGTTGGCAAAATGCTAGTTGACTAGCTTGTAAATGTATAGCTACATCAAGAGGAGTTAGCCTTATGTTAAAGGCAAATTTACCTATGTTTATACACTCAGCGGCCACTTTATTAGGTACACCTTGCTAGTACCTGTTCGACCCCTTTTGCCTTCAGAACTGCCTTAATTCTTGGTGTCATAGATTCAACAAGGTGTTGGAAACATTTCTTAGACATGTGGTCCATATTGACATGATAGCATCACGCAGTTGCTGCAAATTTGTCGGCTGCACATCTGTGTTGCCACCACACCCCGAAGGTGCTGTATTGGATTGAGATCTGGAAACTGTGGAGGCCATTGGAGTACAGTGTCATGTTCAAGAAACCAGTTTGAGGTGATTTGAGCTTTGTGACATGGCGCGTTAACCTAGCCATCAGAAGACGGCTTGATGTTGGAGGCCCAAAGCGGCGCCAAGAAAATGTCTCCCACACCATTACATCACCACCACCAGCCTGATCCATGCTTTCATGTTGTTTACGCCCAATTCTGACCCTACCATCTGAATGTCGCAGCAGAAATGGCAGAAATAGACTCATCAGACCATGGCTGTTCCATTGGTGTGTGACTGTGTTTAAGCTGAGCAGCAGGTGGCACCTTGCACAGTAGCTTTGGCCACAAGTGTGTGAATGTGTGTGTGAATGGGTGAATGTGACATGCAGTGTTAAAGCACTTTGGGTGGTCGGAAGACTAGAGAGGCGCTAAACAAGTGCAGATCCATTTAATATGCAAACTTTGCTGTCTGATTCTTAAAGCTGTATTGCCTCACGCCCCAAAAGCTATCTACTAAACACTGGGGCACCAACTCCATGTTTTATTTTGTCAAGCTCGTCCAACTTAGCAACAGTAACTATGGGGGATGGGACTTAGAGTAGGATTGGTCAATAAGGAAAATAATTGTTAGTTACAGCCCCAACCCTAAATGCTCTTGCTATCTGCAGTACATATAAATCTGCTAAATGTCTGCTTCAAATGCACTCTATTAAAATGTATTTAAATGACACATTATCCTGCCTAGAGGCTCATCAGCATGTATGCTAATATCACCTGTAGCACCTGCTGTAAATTGACTCCTAGAAGTGGCAAGAAATAAAAGAAAAATATGCAAATGAAGGAAAGACCAGAAAATATGCAGAGATCAACCAGAATATAAGACTAAAGATGAGAGAGTGAGAGTGTGGAAGACATGTTAGTCACGGTAGGCAGTGGGATTTATTTTCCTACTTTCATCCAGGTAAAGTTGAGTGAGTATGTATGTTATTTTTCATGAGATTTTTCCCAGCCAGTCAATAATTCACACAAGCAACCTTTGAGTCATAGTCCCACTTCTCTGACCTCCATACAGAGCTCTGACTCACTTCACATAATATTAAATATCCAAATCAGGAAAATGTGCTACAGAAAATGACAATCGACAAAAGCAATTTTAGGTAGCGTGACAGATCATTTTAATGTCTTATGATAATAAAAGGGATAATGTGAAAATGTTTCATGAGACTTCATATATATATATCCCAGTTCCTTCAATTTTACATTCTCTATTAGTACAGGATACTTAACATCATCCTTTTTAAACCTAGTATGTTTAGTATTTTCATTCTTCACCCCGTGTCGTGGATGTGCTACTGACGCTCAATTCTCCACTTGAGCTGCTGCCATTGAAGTATTAAATATTTTGTGCGCAGCCTCAATAAGAAAGTATGAAGAGCAAAGTTGCGATGAGATGAAGAGACAGAAACAGAGTGGTATAAGGATAGATGGAGTAAAGGAGAGAAGAGTTTTGTTGTGTTTCTGAGGTGATGCCCACTTTGGCAAGTCAAACTCCCTTCACTGCTCTGTTCTGCTCTGCTCTACTCTGCGTGGGTTGTTGCTGTATAAATAACACTCTCAGAGCAGATCACAGAGAGAGAGAGAAAGAGAGAGGATGAGGGAGGCAATAACAGCAGAGAAAGAGATGGTGAGGGAGACGGGGGGAGGAGTGGTGGGGGGAGACGCATGGGGGAAGATAGAGAAAGAAGGAGAAGGAGAAGGATGGAGAAACACAGTTGATCAGAGTTATATTAGATGTTCAAGAGGAAGAGAGAGGGAAGAGAAAGAAGTGTGGGGAGGGAGGGAGGGAGGGAGAGGTGATTGAGAGGGCTTGTAAAATAATTGAACCATATATGGTAACAGTTAAGTATGAGGCGATTTGAGAGGATGAGAGAGAGAAAGAACAAGTGTGAGAGAGAAATGGATGTGAAGATGTACAGTATGAACTCTTCAGAGAGATAGAGAGACGTGTGTGTGTGTGTGTGTGTGTGTGTGTGTGTGTGTGTGTGTGTGGTGTCATGAGATGGCCTGTCTTAGGCGGTACTTGTATGACACCATCAGCGTTAGTCATGGGGAAGATGATTAATAGTGTAAAGATACTGCAGCAGCTCATCACTGCCAAACAGCAGATTTCAGATCATTTTGCTTACATGCACAACAGCTTATTCTAGCAGACATAGTGAACATATACATTTACTGTGAGACACACACTTTCCCCTCACCCCTCTCAAATGGGTAGCGTATAGTTTTCAGGTTAGTTTTCAAATCATTCAAAATTTTGGCCTTCTTAAAAGTCTCTTTGTATGGCAGCCATACAGGCTGTTGTAAGTCGACTTATGTACATGAATAACAACTCCTAAATCTGCTGGTTTCTCGGATTGACATAAAAGGATGTTAAAGGTCCAGTGTGTAGGATTAAGGGGCTTCTACTACCGATTATAATATTCATAACTGTCTTCATTAGTGTATAATCGCCTGAAAATAAGAATCGTTGTGTCTTTTTCATCCTAGAATGAGCCATTTAATCTCCATAGGGAGCAGGTCCTCTTCCGCAGAGTCCACTATATTATTCTACAGTAGCCCAGAAGCAACAAATCAAACACTGGCTCTCGAAAGGGCTATTCGCAGTTTTGCATTGGCCACCATAGTTCTCCTACACACTTGGCACACAGGAGAAGTTTCAGCTCTGCAGCCTCAGTGCTTGATGTCACTAAATTCTACACACTGGGCCTTTAGGTGAAAGCATAGATTGGTTTCGCTTTTAGTCTTGGTCATAAAGGGCTGAAGGCAAGGTAATGTAGTGTGTTTGCGAAGTACTGAGCATATGACTGGATACACAAGACTTGGATTATACTGCAAAAGATGTGTGAGAGTTTGTAAATGTCAGAGATTCGAATTGTCTATCAGAGACCCCTCAGCTGACTGAGATTGCTTCAAGTTGAGCAGTGCACTTCTAGGGACATTTTGGTCCCCAGATTTTGCTGCAGAGTGAGCACTCTTGACTTTCATGCTACTACTCAGCTGTGGATGTGATATAGTGGTGCAGAGAAGGAGAAACTTTTCATCGTAAGGTTCCGAGATAACATCATCTTCTCTCTTTTGCTTGGAAGTGGTGCATTTACAGCTCGCAGATACTCAATACAGAGAATACTCTGGCTTTTGTTGGATATTAGGTGTCGGCATAAAATGTTGTACAGCACATTTCTGACCTATTGTCAGCGCCATTAGCTTGTTTACTATATTACATAAATGCTGCTTCCATATTGAACGTCCCGCTGAGCCGGTTCAAACTTGGAAACTTTATAAGGGCAAAAAAAAAGGTGAATATTCATATTACACAGCTGAATCTGTTTCGAATGACATGATTCTGAGTCGGGTACAGCCCTAGTTTTGATGTAGTTTTGCAGTTGTTAAAACTGGTCCCTGTTTTCCTCAATAATTGACAATGTTTGCTGTTTTTGGATTTTTCGTTCACCATAGAAAAAGTTTTCTTCACTAATTCAAGTTAACGAGGCAGGAATAACTGTTTAAAAAATGACAAATTTGTGGGTATAGTATTTAAGGGCTGCATTGTGTTAGAAAAAAGCCAGTTTGTACAATTTGTTGTTCAACCTTGTTGGAAATCAAAAGCGGCAATGCTAATCATTTAAATACAGGGAGAACAGCATGCATTTTCAGACAGTCTCTCCCAGAAGACATTCAAAAGGTTGTACTCTGTTGTTGAAATTAAACGTTACAGAAATATTTGCACCAAGAAGTTCAAAGTTCAAGGTTTTTTTTGTTTTTTTTTCTCCTTAGTAACAAACTAAACTAACAAACCAGTGCCTCCAATCCTCATTCTTCTGCCACAATGTCTCCAAATAACTAAGTCAACATTGTCACAGTGACACAGCAATCAAACTCACTTTGGTCATACAGTACAAATGTCATGTTTGTCAAAATCAAAAATCTTAAAAAGTTAAAAAAGAAAAAAAACACCCAAGGCACCGGATAAAATTGTAATATTCTCATAGAATTAAAGCAATGATATGCAACATATTGAAATTAAGAAGGCAATTCAGTCACATTGCCAGGCCATTATAAAGTCATAAAAGTACTGTACAGGAGATATATCCATTATCTTTACCGAGATAAATAAGTGCTGTGAAATAACAACATAGTCCTCTGGGTAGAGTTGGCCAATATGCTAAAATTTTCTATACGGCTATCGTCAGCCCAACAAATGGTTGCCAATACTTTTGTGCAGGTACGGCTCCCCCTCACTCTGAAGAGGCAGACCATTAAATTAGCAAAATAAAATGATAAAAATCACCCCCCCAAAAACAAAACAGAGCACAATTTACTCAGCCAGTCGCCAACAGTCAATATATTCATGTAGTCGCCCAGTTCCGCCTGTAAGTAGATTATAGGAGTACAGTTTGGCTTGAAGAGGAACTTCCTCACCAATCACATGGCCTGTGTTATAGTCTACGCCCAAATTTACTGTATAGCCACTGAGGGGCGGCACAGATGAGACATTAATTCACGTGTCCTGAATAATGCAGCAAGCCACATGTCTTGTAAAATATTGTTTCATAAATATTTTTCATAAACATTTTCCCTGCAACACAGTCAAATCCTGCTTGCCCTCCTGCCTCACAACACTTGACACCCGATTCAAAATTTGTTTCCACTGACCAGAAAACAAGCTGACACCATGTTGACTGGTGTAACAATACTACTTTGACTTCTTTTCAAGACTTTCTCACAATTACATTTAAAAAACATTTTTCCAAAACACTGTAGCTGTGGATATTGTAATTAGCAATATATTAAATCTGCCTTTTCCCTACTTACATTTAACACAACTAACATGTCGGGCAATTTATGATTTAGTCTGACAGGTGTGCGATAAGTTATCATTAACCGTTTATTATAATAAGTTACATTTACGACTAATTGTCTATGTCATCTACGTCCCCCATCATGTATATTGCTGTGTATCTAATTCCTTGAAAGATGGTTAAAACAGTTTAGGTAGTAATTACTTGTGTGTTGGTAATCTGAGACATTTAGATTCGGGGAGGTGTAACTGCTGAAAACCACATTTGTTTATATAAATATGTTTGATAGTAAAGAATTTATTATAACTATGTGAACATGTGATGTCGTAAACAAAAATGAAACCGTTATTAATTGCACCCCTGCAGTGTGTGTGTGTGTGTGTGTGTGTGTGTGTGTGTGTGTGGTGCAAATGAGCAATATGGAACAAAATGGCCTACCTCGCTGCAGCAGTTTAATGATGGCCAGAGGTGTTGCTAGGCTCACTGATGATGATGCATCCTAGAACATTGTTCTCCAGACCAGTACTAATCAGCTGTTATTGGTACGAGGGTTGGAGTAATCTGAGAAAGACCTACATCACTGCAGCCAGTTAATGATGGCCAGCGGTGCTACAAGGCTGACACATCATCACATAAAAGATTGCATTACAGATCAGCACACTGCAGATGCTCACATCACATGACTAACTAGCTTCATATAGATTAGCTTCACATGTGTTGGTTTTACTACTGGCTGATATTGTAATTATTATTCTAGTTTAATCCTTCACAAATGTGTCTCTCCGTTTGAAGTTCATTCTTGACCTTTGGGAAGAGTATGTGTTACAAAATAATCTGAGCTAAGGAGTGTGGGCAATTTACCAGCTTTGGAGTGTTTCTTTTTATCAGTATGAAAAATAAAAAGAAAGATATGGAACAACCAACTCAAATGTCATCTGATAATAGCAATCCAGTTCAAAGTGACACCACTATAATCTCAATAATAGGTTTCCTGTGTGACAGCCTGCAGATTGTCATTACACATGTACTGGAGGCGGTAAGATTCTTGACCTCAACGACAAGCATTGCCTCTGTGAGGTGTAAGTGTCTCCACTCTGGTGCAGTGTTGAGTTTTCTGGGTTTTCTTTCTTTCCTTCTTTCTTTTCTTTTTTCTTTTTTTTATGTGACGGACCAGAGATGATCAGGCCAATTTACACAGAGGCTATGAGCAGAGATTCTTTATCCTGTATGAATGATCCGTGAAATCATGCACAGAGTAAAGCTAATCCAGTTTGAATAGTGTTTTTGTTTGAGCAGCGTGGCTCGGTTCTACTGCAGGGGCCAATTCAGTGCTAGTACAAGTAAATACTTGCCTAGCACCAGTACCGGCAGATTGGCGCTAGGCAGGGCTAATGCAGGTGCCAAGTGGAGTGTTAAGTGCTAGCCATGTGATGCGGGCCTATGGCTCCTGTTGCTGTAATGAGAGCGGCTCGTTCTCAGTCTCGCCCGGCTGCTGCTAATTGCCTTAATTGAGAGAGTGACCTACATCTGAGAGAGGCTTCGGTGGATCAGCAGAACAGCTGGCAAACCTGCAGAAGGAAAGAGAGGGAGGGAGGACTGAAAAAAAAAAGGATGAGATGGAATGAATGAGGGAGAAAGTAGGAGAGACAAGAGTGGATGCAGTAGAAAGAAATATGTGGCCAGTCTGACTCTGAACAGATTGTTGAAATAAACTTTTTAAAGCATGACGACTCCTAATACTGTTTAAACTTCTTTTTATTTTCATTTTGTGCACACATGCTTGGTTGGATACACACATCATGATTTTTGGACTCAATTAAGCATCAAATGTGCCATCAAAGCCAAATTGAACCCGTAAATGATAGTGAGGGGGAGAGGGTGGGAAACACAGTGGGTAAAAAGAGTGAGGCAAGGGACAGGAGGAGAAGGCTGGCAGTGACATCATGCTTTTAGAGCAGAGGCCGGCCCTCAGGCCAGCGCCGAATACACTCCTAACAGTCTTGTGTACTTCCCTTAGCTTGAATTATTCAACACACTCCTGATGGAGAGGCTGACTGTGTGTGTGTGTGTGTGTGTGTGTGTGTGTGTGTGTGTGTGTGTCTGCATGTCTGGGTGCTGCGGTGCATGTGGGCATGTACGTGCATGCATGAATGCATTTGTCTGGAGAGCGAGAGAGAAGAAGAATATAAGTTCTGCGCGCATGTGTGTTTGAATACAACTTTTATTTTATTTGTGTGCTGGAAAGAGTGTAGGAGAGAAAGGCTGCTTGGAGTCATTGAATGGGCTTGTGATGTGTGGGTGGCTGCTCAGTTCATGTGGCGAAGTGTGTGTGCTCACACACGTCTGTCAAGTCTGTTGAAGTAAATGTGTGTTCTCTGTGTTTCAGATTAGGTGGTTCAGCTAGTTTTTGTCCTTCCTCTGAAAAGAAATGGTGCTCGATCAATCCTCTTTCACCCCCAAATCTCACCAGACTGCTTGGCGATGTCCCTCCACAATCCACACACACACAGACACACACCCACACACACACTGTCTCTCTCACTCTGTGTTTTGGATTTTAAGCTGCAGTGCTCTTCTGTGTGCCCCCATTTCTTGTTTGTGTGTGTGTGTGTGTGTGTGTGTGTGTGTGAGAGTGTGTGGTCTGTGTACTCTTTCTCTCAGTGTGTGCGTGCTTTGTGTGTTTTTGCCAGCGTGTGTGTTTCCATGTGTGTGTGGACAGTGAGTGTTGGGGTTTGATCCTGTGCTAATGATCTCCCAGTGGCTCAAACTTCTGTAAAGTGTGTTGAGCAGGAAGGGAGAGAGAAAGGAGGCAGAGAGAGGAGGGGAGGGAGGAGAGGGAGAGGAGGATGTGAAAGTGAACAGAGAACAGTGCCTGATCATCACGATCATCATTGCTCTCGTCATCACTAAACCCTCCAGTACACGCTTGCTACACTGCTCTCGTAGAGTAACCCCCCCCGTCACCACACCAGAGCCTCCACCTATCGTGATCCGCGCAGCCCTCCACTCGAGCAGGAGCAACCACGTTGGCAAAGCCTGCATCGAGAGCTGCAGCATCAAACCGGCTGGTGACAGAAGGATGGAAGGAGGGGTGGATGGATAGACAGATGGATATAGAGAGCCGGCATGTGATGTGTGTCATACTCGCACTCTCCTCAGCACACGCATGCACACTCGGAAACGTCAGCCTCAGACAGTCAGATATTGGAACTGAGGTTTTTCTCTTGTTTCTTTTTATTGAATGTCACACGGAGGGGTTTTCTCGCATGTCTCTATCTCTCTCTCTCTCTCTCTCTCTCCTTCTTTCTGTCTCTCTCTCTCTGTCACTCTCTCCTTCCTCCCCTCCGCTTTCCCTGTCAACTCTCAGCTCATCTTCCTGCTTACATGTATTGTAATGCACTTTTGTTTTCTGAATGTGTTAGCACTTCCTCTACTTCCTCCCCGTTCTCCAAGTCTTGCCTTACCTCTCCTCCCCTCCCTCCCCATCTGGAAAAGATCTGTCTCACTAATAGGAGGCCTGGTAAATTAGCCCTTCTATCCTTCCTCTCTATCGCTCCTGTCTCCTCCCTTCTTTTCTCATCTATCTCTCCAAGCGTGTGCTGCCCAATAGAGCGCACTCATGCACACCCACTGATACAGACATAAAAATACATATGCACAAGTACAGATTTTCCCCGTTTGTGTGTCTGTCTGTTTGTCTCCAGGTTGGGTACTGGCTAATAGGGCGTAGTAGGTAATGACAGCCGTAGCCTATTATCTCTGCTCTGCTGTCTAATAGCCACTGGCTTTAAGCATCTGCCATGTAGCTGCTCTAACTCCCCCAATGGACACTTAGGAACTTTGTGCATACACTGATACACACACACGCAGACACATATACACAAGTACAACCCACCCCCACAGATGCACAGCAGAGATAATACACACTGCCAAAAGTCATTTGTGCATATGTGAGTGTGTCTATGCACGTGTGGGTGCATGCAGAAGTATTGTGTGCGTGTGTGTGTGTGTGTGTGTGTGTGTGTGTGTGTGTGTGGTTATCACTTCTAACTCACCGTGCTCTGACATTCGGTATGCTCTCTTTTCCTTGGGGAGCACTGCCTTCCTTTAATTAGTAAAGGAAATAGATTTACTTATCTGATCTTTGACACATTGGCCACACATACAAACACACACACACACACACACACACACACACACAAACACACATCTGCCTGCGTGCACTCAACCACGCAACTCATCGACACCTATCCATTACCAGTGTGGTGGAATGCCAGGGCGGTAAGCAAACACATTGTGTGGTCAGGCATGTGTGTATGTGTGTGTGTGTGTGTGTGTGTGTGTGTTTGCTAGGGCGAAATGAATCTGCTCCCATCTGTAGACTGACCATTGATTTGCCATGGTAACAGTGGATGGTGACTGTCGTGTGAACAAAAGCGATGAGAGCAAGTGTCTGGATTGGAGGAGGAAGGAGAAAGGAGAACGGGGAGATGGGGAATAGAGGAGACCAGTGGTGATATTAAACTGGGAAAACGTGGGGGCAAACTCAGCAGAGGCTGGAGAAGGGAGAGGATTAACGTGCGCTAGCCTGTTGCAGGTTTAACTAAATGTAGCAACAAGATTTTTATGTGTGTATTTCAGAAAGCGGGAGCGTATGCACAATAGTGTTGTGGGAGTGTTTTTGGTATAAAAAGGCTTACACAGACCTGAGTAAGGCTTATATATAATGAATGAATCCCCCTTCAGCTACCGTTTTTCTTTCCTCTGCAGAATTAGTGATTTGTCTAACCCCCTCCTTTTCCCGCAAACAATCTCTGCAAAACCCCTTCTCCACTATCCAGCATTCCTCCCAAAATACACCCTGCACCCAACCGACATGCCCCCTGGAAGCCTGTGTCATTGTATAAACTTATTCTGTGGTATTTAGTAAACATTATGCCTCTACTGTCAACAACTCACTTAAGAAACACTGGGCTAATGTAATTTTAACCAAAACGGGGATAAACCAATGTTTTAGTATTCAGCAGGGCCTGCAGCTCTTCTCTAAAAGCTGAAAGACTAACACACTGTGAATTGTCTAATTAATCTTCTGGCTTGTGGTACTCCAACACCAGCCAGATCCTTTTGTTTTGCAGTGGCACTGGACAAGTGCCCTGACCCCAACCTCCCGACTGGCTGTCCTTTTCTCATACCTGCAGCACTTGGCCTGCTTAGCATGGTCCAGCAATCAACAAAGCTGAGGTAGTCAACTGGGATGGGCTGACTCACCGCTTGCTGCCATTTTTACACCAGGCCTAAGGTTTCCAAAGTCCAACAGAGTCACTGTCAGTGGGTTGAGAGAGACATGGAGAGAGTAAGAGAGAAAGAGAGAGAGAGTGGGATTTTTTTTTTTTCACCCAACGGCACTTCAGCTATAAATATCAAACTGGCAATTCTTTGATTTGCCAATGAAGGCTGACAGAGGAGGGAGAAGGATGCAGGGTCTTGCTCAGTTCTAGAGCTGTTTTAAATTCATTCACCGATGGGGGAAGAGAGAAACTGAGGGAGGAATAGGGTTGGCTGTGTCATTAATTTTCCATGTAGGGGGATGAAATAACATTAACATCTCTTTCTCTCTGAAGCTCTATAAGTCAAACAGTTATTATTACTCGAACAGCAGCTGCAGCGCACACACCCAATATACAGTATAGATGCACCTATTGTTTTTCTGGCACACAGATGCTTGTGTATGTGTTTGTTTCTGTATGTGTGTGTGTGTGTGTGGATGTCACAGCCTGGACAGACGCTTCAGTTTTAATAAAGCAGAGGCCTTTCAGCACTCTGGCAGATCCTGCTGTAATCTCTTCTAAACAGGTGTTGTGATTAGCCTCTGCCGTGAGCAGCATTCTGACACTTGGATAGGCAGGGCCAACCATGCACACAACCATCGGCTACCACTCAGGAGACAGATTTAACTGCCGGTGCTTGGCAAGCACACTTCTGCTATCCAATACAATGTGCTTTGTCGAAATTCTCTGACAATTTATTATTTTTTTCTGTCCTCAGCTAAATAATTATGTCATTTCTTTACAATGATATACTCTTTGCACGCTGATGCAGCACCATATGTGATACAGTCAGCACTGCGGAGTATGACTCTTGATTTATAGGGCGCAGTGGATGGATCATTTCTACTTTTAAATGCATCTGAAAAGCAGGGCTGTTTGGAATATTTATCAACAAATTACAATATCAAAATAATCAATTAACCTGAGTCATTATTTGATCATCACAAGGTTTACATTGTAAATAATCTGCAGTATAAAGACAACAACTGCTCAGCTTGCTTTACAGTCCTAATTAGGAATAATCCTCGTCCTTAGAACATCTGCGTTAGAAAGTTTTCCTAATTGAATTTAAAAAAGTGTTGTAAGAGCCTGTTTATGCTTCACAGTCTCACCCTCAAAATTAGGCTGCTCACTTGCATGTTTTTACTTCTTATTTGTCAGTTTCTGACAGCCACTCTCTTTATATTCTACAGTAATTATTGTAGATTTACTGTTTTCCCCTCTTCATAAAACACATTTTGAATGATCAAAAAAACAAAATATAAAGACATATACGTTACAACAATAGAAATGGCAAGAATTCAGAGAGAACATCAGGGTGGCTGTTAACTACTCAGCAATACTCACTAATTATTAGATAATGAATAATTCACCATTTATTGAAAAGAAACTGCTTTGATCAAACTGAAACGAGATGTCTCTGGTGTCAGATGCAGAACTGGAAATATTAGTAGCTGCAGTATATGCTGTATTACATATATCACAAACTCCCAGATAAGATAAATAACAGGCTGTGTTGATAGTTTTCTGAGGAAGAGATGTCTTACCTGGTTCAATCTCTGTAGGCACATCTCTGGCATGTTACCAGCAGTGTGACACTGGATTAATAAATCACTAATCTCCTCATAATCTCATCACGTATTAGTAACTGATAATTTGTTTTTGCAGCATCAAAAATCCCGACAAAACTGCAAAAAATCTCGACTGACACGCTGACAGGAAAGAAATATATTACATGGCTGTGATGGATGACTGTACGTTCTTCAAAGCAGCAATATGTCTGCGAGCTGTTTTTAATGGATTTTGGAAAACAAATGTGAGTTTATGACTTCCCTGAGATAATTAAGGTAAACCTGCGGTAGAACAGAGTGTATTAGTTTCTGACTGTGGCAAATACAGTGGCAGGTTCAGAGTTTTTATGGCCATTAATGACAATGGGGAAAGAGTAAAATTACACTGGTATTGCATTTAAATGTTTTGCACAAAAAATGCTCAAGGCAGCACATCCCAGACACAAATTAAGTGTCTCGATGAGAGGTGTTGCTTCTCTATGGAAACAAAACAGGGCTGTAAGCATCTACTAAGGATCTAATTTAACCACCTATAGTTAATGCTGACATTTTGATAGCAATACATTTATAGCATTGAATTATTTTACTCTTAGAACCATCTATCTGAATTTATGTGGTTTGAGTTCCCCTTTTTCAAATAGGTAATTTTGAGTTGTGCACCATCAGGGAAACTTGTTTTTAATGTGTGGGTAAAGTAAAATCAGAGGTTTCTTTCTAAACACATTAACCAGGTTGGAAAATACTAGTGAAAAGACTGGAAACTATTCTGTACCATATTCACCATTTTTGTGTCCAGGAATCTTTTGGGGCAGGCCTGAAATCATTGCTTGATGGCACACTGGGCCATCCTTAAGCCAACATTATCATAACCCCTCCCTCACTAATATTATTATATTAGAGCGCATAACATCATTGCCGTCTTGTCCTATGTGGGAGGGGGGGTAAGTTTGACAGTTCCAAAAGCTCTCTGAGCTCTTTCAGTCTAATAAATACATAAGTAAATATCTTTTATAAATGCCACAATTGTATAAACACAAGCAAAATAGCCATCACTAAGGTACCTTTCAGTTTTTCAGTTCAGTCCGTTACCTTGCCTGGCAGTTGCTGCTCACCACTGTGGTAGTGTGCTTTGTGCTAACGTTAGCTGCTGATCAAGAGTCCATAACTGCCGTTGCTCAGCGGCTCTCATGTTCTTCAGCTCAGGGTGTCTGTGTGTGCTTTTTGCTACTTGGTTTCGCTGCTGACAACAGTTTGTCACTGCATCAGCAAGTAGTTCTTTGTTTCAGCTTCTTCAGTGTCTCATGGCAGAAAATACAGAGATTTCTTTAATGAGTCAAATTTGGTTGCATGGTTAATGACATATTTTTCGGTGGTGTGACAAAATCATAACAAACATTTATATTTGCTATACCTAGACTTTAAAGTGTCCAATATTCCACAATACTCCACTGAAGTTGTTCACATCAAATTGGTTATTTGCTTTGTCTAAAAATTCAAGTCCTGCTCTTTCAGAAACCAAAATTCTAACTACCATGAACAAGAAATCCAGCCTGAATGAAATTGATCGGACCTCAGTCCTACTGATTATATTCTGTCAGACAAATTAGAGCTCTTAGTTATTGGTCCTGAAGCCCAGAGAGAGAAACTCAACACAAAACTGCAAGAACTGGCACTGAAACCCTGTCAGCAGGTGAAAAACCTTGGAGTTATCTTTGATTCGAATCTTAGTTTTGAAACACGTATTAGAAGTATAGCCAAAACTGGATTTTATCATCTTAAGAACATTGCCCGAGTGCGACAGTTTCTCTCTCAAGCCAACACAGAGACACTAATGCATGTGTTTATTACCTGTGAAATTGACTACTGTAATGCTCTACTTTCTGGTCTTCCTAAGAAAACCATTGCTCAGTTACAGTTACGTAAAAACGCACAAAACTGCACGTGTGCTGACGAGAACCAGAGAGAGAGCACACATTACACCAATTAAAAAGTCTCTGCACTGGCTTCCTGTGTGCTTCAGGATTGATTTTCAAGATCCTTTTATTGGTTTATAACGCTCTTAATGGTCTTAGTCTAACCTAGTTATCAGATTAGCACATTGTGTTGCGTTCTGTTTGTATGAAAAGTGCTATATAAATTAAGTTTGACTGATTGATTGAGTCATATAATCCAAGAAAGAGAGGCTCAGATGAATGATAACCAAATCAAATTGCATGAAATTATCTTTTGGAAAGAAAAAAATTCAAACAAGATAACTGTAGATGGTTTCATAGTAGATTATTGTAGTTGTACAGGTCTGGAGGTTTTATATGACTACATATACTGTATATAAAGGCAGTAGACTTTTACTATTAATGTCCATGAAAACCCTCTCACTATACGTTATTTATTTATTCACCACTACTATATTTGCTACAGTCAGAAACTAATACAGTCTGTTGTTCCACTGCCTCTCTTTGCTTCCATACTTCTCCATCACGCTATTTCAGTTCTACCAAAATACCGACCCCTATAGCAGGTCCACTTTGACTGAGAGCACAGCAGAAAAAACACATAACACTTCTTAAACTTTTGTGTGGGGGAATAAGTAAGTGTTTGGTCGGGGCAGGAAAAAGTGTTTCCAAGTGTCAGGAGACGTGCTGTATTCCAGTCCCATATTACATTCTGAGGTTTTGTCGTAATGCTGTGCGCTTTTGTCAGTCCACGACCGCGCTGCTGTCCATTACATGCTTGTCTGAGTTAGTGGTGAGACCTAATGCTTCACTGGTCTGAGCTAGGCTATGCTATCTTGGGGGCTCTACGCTGTGTTAAACGCTATTCTGTGTTTGCCTGGGGAGTGTGAGGCTGTTAAATACTACAGTAGATTTAAGCATGGGGACTTACCTCTTGTTAAATACTAGAATAGTCTTTGTTAGCATTGGGAGCCAATGTCTGGAAGCTAAATGCTATAGTTCTCTGTCAATCCTGGGAATGTAGAAAGCCTATGTTCGTTTAGTGGATGTGGGCTTTGGGACCTGTCTCTGTGTTCTAAAACTGAAGAGCTTTCAGTGCTTAAGGGACCACTGCTTGTTAGCTATTGAGGGACCTGCCTTTACATTCTAGAGTCAAGAGAATATTTTATGCTATGTGTCTGCTATAGAGGTTGTCGACTGTGCTGTCCCTATGCACAGCTTTCGGCAATGTTCAAAGAATGACGTTTGATGTTACATGCTTCACTATGCTCATAAAACTGGTATTTGTTTTTGAAGTCGCAACATAGTTCAAACACCAAGAAATCAATGTGTATGTGTGGATTTCTCTTCGTGCTATTTTACTGTTGATACCTCAAAAGCTTTAGTAACATAAACAGCTCCCTCTCTCTCTCTCACTCTCTCTCTCTCTCTCTCTCTCTCTCTCTCTCTCTCTGGATATTCTTCGGCTGTGTTACTTCCGACGCTGGTCAAGTGACAGCGGCTTCCTCTCCTACCCTAGGTGTTTGTTTGTAAGTGGCTTTCCTGAGCTAATTCTTTGTTAGCGGATGGATTTAGAGTGGTGTTTGTTAGCACTAGGGTTTGCACAACATCTGCTGAGCATTTACACAGAATTAGGCTCTAACAGAAAATGTGTCCTGTCTACCAGTGTAGCTTTTTAGTACAGTTTTACAGGCCCCTGTTTAGTGTGTGCCTCTAACATATTAACCTGCAGTGTTTAATTAATCCTAATTACACTGATAAGGTCCAACATTGCCAGGTGGAATGTAGCTTACAAAAATATCTCCCGTTATACCTGAGGTGACCTTCCCTTGCCTGGACTGTATGAATTTTTTAAACACTAGAAACATGGGCAGTCTATCACCTTATATGCACTTAATATTTTTCAGGGCATGTATTAAAGATAACTTCACATGCTTTACTACTGCAACCTGTACTCTGATACTCTGGTATATTATGCTACAGTGGTTTGAATTAACACCCTGATTGTACACCACACCCCCCTTTTTTTACGGCAGACATTTTGACTTGTCATAGCATGAAAAGCTAATTAATAATGTTAAGGATGGCTGTGTTGCATTTAAGTGTCCCAGAGGGCTACGCCACTGAGGTATCTGTCACTTTATGCCTGCATTGAAAGCAATCATCAGTGTTATTAATGATACCTGTGCTTCTCCCTTTACACATGCCAACATTTCTTATCAAGAAAACCACAAGACAACTTAGATTACAAGACCGCAGCCCATCTGTTTGCAACGTACACCTATTTCACATATTTTACTTGTACTGTTGATTTTATATCAATTTACAGTACTGTGCTCTGTATCTCTGACTCCTTTTTTAAGACATAAGTTACATTCTTTGGCTTCTATGTGTCTTTATAGAACATTGCATTACCACCTTAAGAGCTAGCACATAGCAATGTCCAGCTTTTTAAAGCATCTATTTGGACATATACTTTGATTTCTGCATGGTACTAATAATAATAAGATGAAGAACAATCAGTGACAATAATAATAAACATAGCTTGAATTCTTATAGCACTTTTAAGGAACCCAGGGACGCTTTACACACAAAACAAATAACACAAACAATAAATAGTAATAGCAGTGTTTGCTGGGGATAAAAGGATTAACGAAGTCCGTAGATCGTGGTGAACAGGTGGGTTTTAGGTTTGTTTGTTTGTTTTTTAAAATGTCCATTGATACAGCATTTCAGATTTCTGTCACACTGAAGGCTCTGTCCCTGAAAGTCTGCAGGCTGGTGTGCAGAGTGGTGTGCAGACCCGTATCCAAGTACTGTGGATTCTGGAACGGGGTGTAGGGGTGAAGGAGGTCTGATTAGTACTGAGGGGTGAGGTTATGGAGTGATTTTTAGAGTGAGGGGAAAGAGCTTGAGATGCAGGACTTGACTGGAAGTTGGTGAAGGTGGATGAGGGTTATGTGCTGCCTGGGCTTGGTGCAGGTGTGAACCCTGCACCTGAGTTCTGCACCGACTGGAGCCTGTCCTGGACTTTGCTGGGAACCCTGGACAGGACTCCATACAGGAGGTGTTGAAAGCATGGATGAGAGTCTTTGCTACAGAGTCTGTGAGTGATGGCCGGAGTCTGGAGATGTTTTTAATGAGACAGCCGTGACCTGACGTTCAAGTAGAGCTTTATTATTTTATGTTAATCTTGGTGGAAGCACATTCACATCACCTTCACTTGTAGGGGACATATCTATTAATTACTGTGGCGGTTACCTTGTTCTCCAAGGTGCTTTCTGATCTCAAGTCATCCATTGAAAACTCCTACAAACATAATTTGTTTACCACATTAGTTTTTGGTGCTAGCTGTGCCTGAAACTTTTTCTTTGTAGTCAGTGAATCTTTATGTTCAGTTCACCAGAATAATGTGGGGCTGTATTTTTATCTTTCTTCAACTTAACTGTGGGCAGAAGTTTGTTCTGTATTTGTAGCACTGTTACTTTTTGCTTTTTTTTTTGGTGATTGACTTATTTTGCATTTTGCATGTGACCTTAAAGCCACTGCACGCTTCACTTTGTTGAGACAGGACCTATTTCCCCATGCTAGTTTGTTTCACTTTTGTGCCAACTACAGTGGGATGGTACTTAGCAGCATCTGGGGGCCGTACTTTGTCAGGCCAACTTAATGTAGCTGCACCATCCTAACTGACCTACTGCATTAAATATTAATATAGCACATTGCTGGCCTCATCATCATCGTCCTCCTTACCCCCATCTATTTCTCATTATTCTGCATACTAGCTCCATCCTCTTCTTTTGTTTCTGCCCCATGTCATGTGCTTTTCTACCAGCCTTTCAATTATTGTTCCTCAGCTTTTGGGCGCTCATTTCTCTCTTCATCCACCTTCACTACTTGTAGCTCCTCCTCCTCTGGCCCACATGACATTTTCCCGCAAGGATTTCTAGAAATGTGTCAGTTCGTCTCTCATTAGCCTGATTCTGTACAGCTCTCCCCACACTTTCATACTTTCTTCATCTGATTGCTGTAAACAAAAATGAAATTTGACATGAAGTAGCCTGTGTGCATGAGCAGGAGAGAGACAAAGTGAGATGCTGTCTTGGTTTTGGTGGTGTATTATTTAATGGTATGCTGGCTCATGAGTGACGCTATATTTTAAGGGGCCTTTGTGCATTTGCATGTGTGTCTGTGTGTCTGTGTGTGTGTGTGTGCTGTGTGCATGCACGTGGGTGGATGTGAAACTACATGAAGTTCACTGTATTTGTATAATTGATGCACAATGTCATCAGTAAATCTCTAGGTAGAGTATGTGGGTTATAATGTGGAAATACATTCGTGTGGTGTGTGTGAGTGTGTGTGTTATATTTGTGCATTATTCATATGTGAGCTTCTTGGTGGACTTGTGTGATTTGATGAGAAGATGCAGGTCTGTGTCAATGTCTCTTTTTAGCCTTTATAATTCAGCAACTACTATCATCTTCCCCTTTTACCCCCTCAGTCCTCTTAAAAGACTCATTCTGAGTTCCTCTCCTCTCCTCTCCTCTCCTCTCTCCTTGTGAAGGTATTTAAAAGGAAGTGTGTGGCTTAGACCATGATGACAGGTGTAAATATTAAACATGTTAAAAGCATGTTATGAACTTGTATGACATGGTGCATGTAGTATCTTCAGCCTGAAGGCATATTAGGGACGCTGTGTATGTGTATGTGCATATATTGTGTGCTTCCTCACACATACGATTTCCCATCAGCAAGAGTAGCTTCGCTTTGGGTTCTTCGTAGCCATTTATGATGTATTTTGAATTGTGGCATTCTGACTTTTTAACACCTCCTTCGTTCTCCTCAGTGGGTACATTTATAGGTGACGGTAATATGAGATGTGTATTTTCATTAGGAATATAACAAATTTTATTTTCATTATCCATTTATAGATCTATTTTGTCATTCATTTAATTAAAAAATGTACAAAAATAGTTGTAAAAGATGTCTCAAGGTGACATTTTAAAAAAACAAAAAAAACATGTCATGTCCAGTTAACTATCCCAAACTCTATGGCAGCTAAAAAGAGCAACAAATCATCACATTTGAGAACCACCAAATCAGTCACTTATCAATTCACAAAAAAAATTTCCCAAACATTGGTGAACATCTCCATGGAAACAGAAGCATTCATGTTAAATGATGCTTAGACCTACAGTATCATTAGGCCCTGTGGTGGGTATCAGGCTGTGCTGTCATAAATCTACTGGGCTCCATGACAGGCAACACCTTTCTCTAGCCCTCACCTAATGTATGTTTGAACTGCCCTTAAGTCCCGCCCTAACATTTAAATTGTCGTTACCCTCACCCAAGCAAAAAGCAGATACTCAGTGGCGTGGTTGTTTTGCATGGCACAGCCACACTGGCTGGTCTACCTGGCTTAATAGACGATTTTATCTGAATGCCATTGCCCACTCAGTACTCCAGCTGTCATCCCTGCTTATCTAGCTCCGCTAGTGTTACAAATAGTTATTAGTTATATCCAAAAATGGTTCCACTTTATATCGCCATCTAACCCACTTTGTTTGGAGGCAAAACCCAGTGTGAGTGCACACAAATACAGTGATGGTGGCTGGACTAATGGCGCTCAGATGAAGCTGCCTATCAAGCCACTGTAGTTTAACCTGTGCAGATGTAATGTAGATTTAAGGCTGGGTCAAGACACATAGTATTTGCTCTTTCCTCAAGTGAAGGAAGCATTTAAGGACAGTTTATATTAAGTTACAATTAACTAGTTGCTTATTAGCATGCATATGAGTACCATATTAGCACTTATTAATGCCTCATTCTGCATTACCTTATTCTACAACTACTAGGCCATTATCAGAGTTTTTCTTCAATGACCTAATTATTGCTTATTGATACTGAGCAAGGAAGTTGTTGTACATGAATTACAATCTGAATATGCTTTATGGGCCTTATAAGGTGGTAGTATCACAAGAATAGTCATTCTCCCCTAATAATGCTTAATAAATATGGTCTATTCTCATGTAACAGAACACAAAATGACAGTGTTAATACTGTGTGAATAACTCTAAATGAAGTCTTTGCAACTCAGAGTATGTTACTCATTTTACAGTTCGGTCTTGCTCATAACTAATTCATGATCAGTTTAAAACTTATTAACCCACACGTGTTCCCTTTTTTCAAGTTGCCTCCTCTTCACACTTGATAAATCCATTAGTTGAGTAGTTGAGCACACAACTATGTACTGCAATTAATATCTACTTTATTGATAGACCAATTAGGGTATTTTTGAACATTTCTATTAAAAATGTACTGCCTTATTAGTTAAGAATAGGGTCTTTTAATTGCAGTAGTTGTGTGATATAATGGATTCATTAGGTGTGGAGAGGAGGCAACTTTAGAAAAGAGGGAACATGTGTGGGTTAATAAATTTCAAAATTAAAGTGAATTAATTATGAGCAAGACTGAACTTCAGATTGAGAAACATACTCTGAGTTACAAAGACTTTATTTAGAGTTATTGGGACACTATTAATCTTTGTAGTTTTGTGTTTTATTACATAAGAATAGACCATATTTATTGAGCGTTATTAGCAGAGAATGACTGTTGTTGTGATACTACCACCTTATAAGGCCCATAAAGCATATTAAGATTGCAGTTCATGACCAACAACTTCCTTACTCAGTATCAATAAGCAGCAATTAAGAGGTCATTGAAGAAAAACTGTTAATGGCCTAGTAGATGTAGAATATAGTCATGCAGAATGAGGTATTAATAAGTGCTAATATGCTACTAATGTGCATGCTAATGAGCAGTTCATTGACGCTTAATATAAAGTGTCAGCCAGAAAACTTTTAACAGCATTCTCTGATCTAATGCACATTAAAGCTGACCTTAAATCCTTCCCTCGCATTAGGAAAGAGCAGATACAATGTGTTCTGACCCAACTTTATATCTACATTTTATTTAAAGATAGGCAGCTTCATCTGAGTGCTTTATGTCCAGCCACCATCACTGTATTTGTGTCCACTCCTGCTCGGTTTTGCCTCCAAACAAAGTAATATGGATGCTAATAAGCAACTAGTATGAATGAATATGTGTATGTTAATATAAAGTGCTGCTGTTTTTGGATATAACTAATAACTATTTGTAACACTAGTGGAGCTAGATAAGCAGGGATGACAGCTGGAGTATTGAGTGGGCAATGGCATTCAGATGAAACTGTTTATCAAACCAGGTGGGCCAGCCAGTGTAGCTTTGCCTTGCAAATTACAGCCAAGCCACTGAGTATGTGCTCTTTGCTTGGGTAAGGATAACGGCAATTTAAATGCACATTAGGTGAGGGCTGGAGAAAGGTGCCGCCTGTCACAGGGCCAGTAGATGACGGCTCAGCCTGATATGCATTGCAGGGCGTAATGATACTGTAGAGACAATATGCCGCTAATATGCATGTTAATAAGCAACTAGTTAATTATACCTTAGTATAAAGTGTTACGTAGAAAAATTCTAACACCATTCTCTGATCTAATGCGTATTTAAACTGACCTTAAATGCTTCCCTCACTCGAGGAAAGAGCAGGTATAATGTGCCTGGACTCAACCTTATATCTACATAATATATGCAGAGGATAAAGTGGCTTGATGGGCAGCTTCATCTGAGTACCATTAGTCCTCCAAACAAAGTGGTCTAGATAATTTGAGTGAACTATTTTGTTTTGCAACTTGTCTGCTTGGATATTCTCACTGCATCTTTGAAGAGTACAACCAGTAATAAGCAAAACCTCAAAAATATGACCCATATCATTGTAATACGCTGGAATTATCCTTCAAACAGGTGGTTGACTGATTAATTGTTAAATCGATTGTTTTAGCACTGATTCGTCTGTGACTGTCAGTTGTTCATTGCATGTGTGTGGGAGGGAGTGGGTGGGTGTGGGAGCATGTTAATATCTGTGCTTGTGTGTCGGTGTTATCTGGGTAAAACTGAAGATGTGCCTGTTGCCACACAGAGGAGAGATTTTTGTCTTCTTTTTTTTCCCTTTCGAAACCCGAGTAAAGTATAAAGCCACACACACCTACAGTCAGATACGCACACACGCAGATAGAGAGAGAGAGAGAGAGAGAGAGAGAGATGGAAACAGTGAGATAGATCTTTTTGAAGTACAATTTCATCCTCTCTCCTTCCCACTTTTCTCTTTTTGTAGCAGTGAAGGGAGGGGAGTTAAATCTCTGCGGGGCCTGCTTTATGTGTGTGATGGTCTGAGCTGTGAGCTTTTTGTTAAACTGAGGGACAACACTGGAGGCACAATATAGGTTTACACACACACACCTACACACACATGACGATGGAGTTGGAGGTGGTGGGGGGCAGAGAGACAGGAGCTGACAGCTGATTCTCCATGTTTGTTTATGAGGGCTTTGATGTTTAATGTGTCACGTTCTTTGATGCCCTCTGCGGAGGGGATGTCAGAGTGTGTGTGTGTGTGTGTGTGTGTGTGTGTGTGTGTGTGAGTGAGTGTGAGAGAGAGAAAGAGGGACTTTGTGGGAAGGTTTGATGTTTGCGTCTCTCTTAGTTTTTCCTCCCAAGTCTCTCACTCTTTTTCCACCTCTCTCTGCAGCGGTTCACTCACAAGACTGAAACATTTTTCTCCTTCTCATTCTCCCCTTCAGCCTTTTCTTTCTCTCCCCTGTCTACTCCTCCTCTCCCCCTCTCTGGTGGATGGGCTGTGTCGCTGTCTATTTGTTGTGTCCCCAGGGGGAAAACTCAGCTTACACTTTATGCAAACATACATTCTGCAATCATTAGCAACTTATTTCACACTCACTTTGGGTTTCATTCTGTTTAATAGCTGCTTTGGTTTTGGTAATGCTAGCTGCTGCCTCTGACTCTCGCACTGACCCTTGTTTCCCTCCGACGCTGAGACTAAATGATTTAACTGTACATGGCATTGTGAATTAATGCTGGAAAATTTGGAGCCACAGTCTATAGAGGATATCCTCTGACTTCAAATGAGACTGCTAGAAAATGACACCATATCTTTTACAGTTAGTGCACCACAGAAAAATTATGTTCAGCGTTAATGACTCTGATTTTTTTTCCCTTTGTGTTACATTTTAAACATTAAGCCAGTTTAATAATACAGCACCGCACAAAATAAGCAAGCAGGTTGAGCATCGGTATTTGGCTCAATTAGGTTTTGAGACAATGCACGGCTGTTGTTTTATTGGCTACTGAGGGTCGAAGTGAATCAAACCTGTGAGTTATGAGGCAGTTATCTTCGACCATTACAGCCCCCCTGTTGCCAGCAGTCACTCTCTCGCAGTGTAGTCTGACTTGTTGACTGAATCTCTCAGCATCTCTTCCTCTCTTCCCCATTTTCTCTCCTAACGCTTACGCTCCCTCTTATCTCCGTCACTCTCCGGGTCTGACTCACTGATTGCAAAATTGAAAATGGTTTTAATTCTACCGGGTTTTTGAGTCTGATTTGCACTCACTCACTCACTCACTCACTCACACACTCACTCCAGCTCCTTTTTTTCTTCTTTCTTCTCTGCAATTAATTCAGTTCCTCAGACAAATCTGCTGACTGTCTCTGCTGCTGGCCTGTGTGTCGTTGCAGGATGAGAAGTCCACGTTCTTCCAGTTCGGCGCGGCTCTGCAGCAGGAGGCTCTGCTCATGCTTGCCATCATGGAGGAGTATGACTGGCATGTTTTTTCTATCGTCACTTCCAAGTTCCCCGGGTACCAGGATTTCATCAGCACACTGAAGACAACTGTGGATCACAGGTAATGAATACACTCCCCCACATGTGCACACATTCACACACTCTCTGTTTCCATCCTTAACCTGTATTTACAGCAGCTGACAAGATTAAGTACCTTGTATTATTTAATGGTGTATTGTTACAGCTTTGTGCGCTGGGACCTGCAGAGTGTGGTGACTCTAGATGCTGTAGATGGCGACCCAAACTCTAAATCACACATTGCCCTCAAGAGAATCCAGAGTCCCGTTATACTGCTGTACTGCTCCAAGGATGAGGCTCTGTGAGTGTCTCTCACTTTCTTTTGTTTCCGTCTCTCTGTCATACACTGCCAGATTTTCACAGTGGATCTTTATTAACTCTCTCACTCCGCTCCTCGACAGGTATATACTCGAAGAGGCTCGATCCTTGGGCCTGATTGGAGCTGGTTACATTTGGATTGTGTCCAGTCTCACCACTGGGAACCCAGACTTTACCCCCGAGGTAGGGATGCCCCATATGTAGTAACAGGTGGCCACTTTTGAGTGGTTTGACAAGACGAGTAGTGTTTTTGATTTCAGGCTGTTGCAGGTCATCTGCTTCCTGTCTTGTATCAACCTCATCTCTTTTATCCTGTAGGGCTAAAATGACATATAGCAGTAAAGGCATACTGAAACTCTGAATGAAGCAAGATCCACCTACCAGCATCTCTAAAACTCACTTATTAATTATATCTTGTTAATTTAATTAGTACTAAAACCAGAGTGTAAAAGAGACAATTATTGTTTTGATCCAGACTATTTCGCAGTTTCCAGTTAACCAGCTTAGACTCCAGGTAGTTACTGCTCCTCCCCAGGAAATTGTCCGACTCATAACCACCTGTTTTTACACTTAGTTTCACACATGGCTGTTAGCAGAACTCATCCAGGAGCACATATCTGTAATATTAGTTGTTCAAAACACTCTATTTCCATTGTCCAGTGTGCTCTCTGTTATTATAATCCATCGTTTTCCTTCATTTGTGAATTTACTGGTGCTCTTTTGATCATCTCGTTTTGACCTGCAGTGGCAACCAACTGGACAATTGGTGCCACACACTGCTTATCTTAATGAACCAACCCCCAATATTTGTATAACAGTGGAGGATGGAAAAGCACATGCATTTTCTTTTGCTGATTTTTTGGGGGAAAATTTGGTTAAAATTTGAACCACATTTTGATAAAAACCCAACTATATTTAACAGACTAATATGAGAGTTGTGTCAACCTCTTCATTTAGCCAGGAAAGTAATAAGCAAGTGTCAAATTATTCCTTTAAGCCATACGCAGAGGACAGTAAAAAGACAAATCATTATAACTGGTAACCTATAATTCAAACCATATTTTTAGTTTACTGCTTTGTTTACATTCTTCTCGCTTTACCTGAAAACATTTGCTCAGCCCCTAAATAGGATGTTTGACAGCATTACATACACATTCACTCTCAAAATGTAGGACAGCAAGATAGCTATTATCCAAATAGGATATAAATATTTGTGTATAAATAATTCAAACTATAATCAGCTCAAATGTTCCCCTCACATTAAAACTGGAAACATATCCAATGTTTGCTTACCTTTTCTCTAAAGCCTCTCAAAGATTTATTCTCCTCCCTTCCTTGTCCATCATTCTCACTTCCCTATTTGTGTTGGGTTTTTATGCTTCTGTTTTTTGCCTCAGACAAAGATCTGATTCAACATTTAGTGCCAAATTAAAAAGTAAAAACAAAGTATCATATGTTAGATTGACAGCCTAGCGTGCTGGCATTTTTTGATGTTTGCTCAGCCTAGTTTAGGGAGACATACTTTGTAAGCTATTTAGTTTTTCAATCCTTTCATTCTGACAGTTTCAAGATGTAGGTGATACCTGAATGAGCAATTTCGTTTGTGGACACACAGTCTGCTCACACTTATTTAATAGCCAGATATGAATTATTTCAGGAAGGTGCACGAAACCAATAAATCATCTGCTTGACACCTTTGAGAGATACATATGGATGGTTAAAATTGGGGCAAAAAAAAAAAAGAAGTCAAAATGAAGTCAATTGAATCTTTCACACCATATGTACCACTTCTCAGATCTCCTCTCCTTTGCTCTCAGATGTTCCCTCTGGGTATGATCTCCGTGTCCTATGACGACTGGGAGTACCCACTAGACACGAGGGTGAGGGATGGGGTGGGCATCATTTCCTCTGCAGCCACCTCCATGCTGCGGGAGAAGGGGGAGCTGCCAGAGGCCCAGAGCAGCTGCTACAGCACAGCGTCAGACAGGAGCCCGGGGAAGCTCCCACCCAGCGCCCTGCGCAGGTGTGTATATGTGTGTGCATGTGTGAGAGTGTGAGGAGAGATCAAGGTCTAGGGACTTGCATAACTCTGTTTGTCTTTGTAGCTGAGTGGCTGAGCGGTGTTACATAAGTCTTTTTAATGTACTAATGAGAGGGGTAGAAAGGAGAAAGGAAGCAGAGATGACAGGAGTGTTAAACACTGTGATGTCTAATGACATTTAACACTATTAGCTATTGTGTACATGGCTGCTCGGTGTATGAGCTCATTCTGCTGCCTTAGTGGAGAGACAATGCACTGAACTTCAGGCAGACCTCTGTGTTGTTGCTGCCCTGTGTTAACTGGTGCCTGGAATGTGTCTGGTGTGTTTGTATTCATGTGTATTTCTGTGTGTGCACCTTACTTCACATGACTGGATTCACTGTCATTAAGTCAGGATTAAAGCAGCTTTTACTAGCTTTGTTCTCTCTCTCTCTTTTTCTTGTTACGTGGCTCTGTGGGTGGCATGTATGCGTTGGTAGGTGTATGTGTGTGTGTGCATGCACATATGCATACCAGTATGTGTGTATGTACTCTTCTCTGAAGTCTCTGTGATGAGCAAACAGTCAAATCCTTTATACAAGAAGGGGGACAAATGGGTGAACATGCAGGCACATTCATACTGAACATCCACAGCTATTGAAGCACAGACACAGAGTCTGAGATGGCATTGCTTCCTTTTGAGGTTTTTATGCTGCGACATTGTGATACATCTTGAATATGAGGCATTCAGTGGTTAAAATATGATTATTAATTCAGAAATTTTATATAAAAGTGACTGAATACATGAAGGTCAGGTTGCTAGGCTCTGCACTTCTATGATGACTTATGAGTTGCCTCATTAGAAAGAGAGCCACAGTATGATTTTCACCATTATGGCTTTATTATCCCATCTCTCTCTCTCTTATTAGCCCATTACAGTATATATCAAAGCCTATACAATACCGGCATTGTTGACAGGTTGATCCAATATAACTCAGACCTCAACTGGAGCGCAAACATTTTTCTGAACAATCTTTTTTCTTTCTGTCAGAGGTACCTCATTTGTCTCACTAACTTATTAGATAGAATTTGCATATTTGTCAAAACAACTGCAGCCAATTTTTGTGATAATAAACTGACAGGTTGGATTTCCCCACCCTGATTTGGAAGTGGTGAGGCTGTGATCAGAATTCTGCATACATTAGTCTAGATACAATCTTGCCGCAGTGTGCATATAAACAACGTGAGGTGGAGAGGAATAGGACAAGATAATCTGGCACTTAAAAGACACTATCAATCCCGTTGGATTCCCTGTCATTCTTGCCTGACAGGCATTAATATCCCAGACTCTAGTTCAGCTTATTTGGTCTGCACAATGGTACAGGTTTTTATTTAGGTTTGTCCTGGTAGTAAATTTTAAAAGGTTATTCTATTTGATGGAACCACCGTACCATGCAAACCCCTAAGCTGTCACTTTTTTTTTCTGAAAAGATGCTCCCTGCCATAAAACACAATGTGGCAAGAGCCTCCCTTCCTTCTGTATTCATACTTTTAGAGAGTGCTCACACAATGGTTGCCCAAGTACTTCGGTAATAGGAGAATGTTCCCCACATAGTCGTAAATGAACTCACATTTGAAAGATGGCATTTACAATAGCAGGTCTTTCTGTTTCTTTTTTAATGCGGCCTCTGCTGCTATTAAAACTGGCATCGAATTTCTAGTTAATGCAAATACTTTTGTTTATAGTAATTCAGAAATCACTGAACCCCTTTTTTATGTAGCTGTACATTTTGTGTTGTTGGTGTCACACTGGATCACAAAATGACATGAATAAACGTGAATATAAATATGAATATGTGACGTCTAATCTGCCTGTTTTACATGCCTCAAAAACACACAGCCTCATCCATTCAGATCAAAATCTTTGTCCAAAAATGGTAACAAACCTGCGATAGGAGGAGACAGCAGTTTCCCAGAATAGACCGCAACAGTGTTTCCGCTATATGTATTCAGCTGTGACAATGCACTGTGACAAGGGCATCACCTGCTGCACCGTGAAGATTTTTCAAACACAAAAATATATATTTGTCCTGACATGCCGCTAATAGTCAAAAGCATCGTAACCTGTAATGACAAAGGCAGGTTCGGTTATGTAGCACAGACGTGTCTCTTTTGTGTAACTTTGTAGGTTTATGTTTAATTATTTGTGTTTGCTGAGAGCAGGTTTACCCACGGCAGAGCTGTTTGGTATTTTTGCAGTGCCTGCATGCAAGGGAGACAGGGACCTTTTATTTACTCTTTACTCAGTGTGAGTGGAGCCTGCTTGGAAAGAGCACAGGCCTGTTTCCAAGTCTTTGTAAAAACAGATGATTAATGTACCTCTCTCTAATCCACTGTCCAACAACAATATTTATGTGTCGACTCTAATACCTCTCCTGCAGATGAGACAACATCAAATCCCACCTGTTTGAATTGGAATGCAATTATCATATTTCCACCTGCGGGGCGCATGCTAAACAGCACTCGAACATTTCTCTTTATGCGTCTTGACTTCCTGTTGCAATATTTTTATGCATGAATCGCTCACGGCCCTGTTCCCTGACCTGCTCCCGTGAAAAACAGAAGTATATTAAAGCTTTCCTTTTGTAGAATAATGACACTAGTGAACCCAGAGGAAATCAAAGTTTTACCGCACACCAGAATACTCAGGTTGACACTTATTTTATTTACTGTTTACATTAATAAACCAAGGAACGAACAACGTGTTTTGCATGTTGCCCCATCACATTTGCTCTCTTCTAAATTGCCAACAGGTGTGTCTTTTAAATAATCACTTGCTGATTAGCAAAGAATCCAACAGGTGCACCACAGGATGTCAACAATAAGGCAATAGGCAATAGCAGCTATAATTCTACCACACAGATAGGGATGCACAAATTTGTCGCCTGCACCTACATTGTCATATTTTGACATTTAGGTCCACCGACAAAGTGGCATTATTTGACGAATTGGGATGAGAATGCATTGGATATTTGCCTTGTTGACTGCTGTCAGCCTATTGGCAAATAAATGGTGTTCACTGATGGCCGATGTTTATTATGTTGAGTCACATCTATTTTGCACGGACTAGAAAGCAGGGCTCCAGACTAAGGGCGTCCCAGCATCCTGCTTAGAAAACATGTTTGGGACAAACACAGATCTTCCCAGTGATGGAACAACACAGTAAACTCACTATCGACACAGCAGGGGATGCAAACGTTTGTTTCCCTGATAATGGGAAGCTACATTATGAAAAACAAATCCATGTTAACATCGAGAGGAGGAAAGCACGTTGGCCAGAACTAACTGCTGATGGAGGTTACATTTATTATGGAAATCACGATATATTATGAACCGTAAAAAGGCTTTTGAAGCAGTTTTTTTAATATATTTTCATGGGAAAGAAGGTTATATAAAGGTTGTTTCATTAATATGTATGGATGAATTTGTGCTCCTTCAAAGAGAGTGTAATGATAGACTGGCTGTTAAAGTTCAGTTTTAAAGTTTTTAAGTTCAGTTATTTCTTTATAATTAAGATTTCTTTGTTTCCCTGGCACAAAAGCCAGAAATGATAATAATTAAAAAATGTAACCAAAAAATAAATAAATAAACAGCATTGGTCCAGAATTTCACAAGTGGTGCATCTCTAGTACAAAATTTAAATTTAAATATTACATTTCATAGCATAATGATGTATTACTGTTAATGTTAGAGCACAACAGAGGATGAGTAGATCTAGACCACATACATTTCCATAAAGTGCAAAATAAAATACATTAATATTCTCATAATAAGTTATCATAAACTAGTGGGGAAAAAATAGTAAAAATGTATATACGTAGATGCCAAAGGGTACTATACAAAATACACACTATATTACATGCTGTACACCAGTAGGAGGAGGTGAATATTATCTACAGAGAAGATATAAAATATATCTGTCTTAATAATGTAAGGGAGGGAAAAGGAATGTTAATATTTTGAGTCTATCAAATGTGTGTTTACATAAATGATTGTAAGACTTACAAGTAGTGAAAAAAAATGTTGTGTGCATATGAAAGTGCACTCTTGTGCCAAATCAAAAACGTTTGTAAAGCTGCAAATGTTTGACTTTTGAAATATTCTATTTTAGTCAGATGATATTTTAGCCGTATAGCATCTCCCGACAAACCGTGTTTGACACTGTGTCAAAATGAATCAAACCATTTATAATAAGACAGAACACAAGGCATCTAAGAAAGAGTGTTTTCTGTTTTGGGCAGCTGCTGTCCCTCTTGCGATTTGGTCTTTTTAGTAAACTTCCTTAGACAGGCCTCCTTTCCCCCAGTGGGAATTCAGGCTATCATCCCAGTCTTAACATCCTCGCCTTCTTAAAATTGTTTTTACTGGAGTGAGTATATTCTTAATCCCATATCACTGTGTGTGATACTGGTTCATTTGCTCCTCTCTACTGCTTCACTTTAGCGAGAGTGTAAATGTTTCAGCAAAGGATCTGTTTGTGTATGCAGGGTAACTGTAGTGAGTAAGAGAGTGAGGGCAGCCTTGTTGCACCAGTGGCTTGTCTTTCAGGCGTATATCTGTGGAGAAATCAATGCTGAATGTTGATGGGAGAGATATGTGGCCTCTGACTCTTCCCCCTCCTACACACAAACAGATGCTCACACACACATACACACTCAGGCATGCATGCGCACACAGTGGGTGAAGACAGCATTGATTTGAAGAGGATACTCTTGCAGTGATTACAGAGTGCTTAACTTGTTATTTCGATGTATCTGCTCTTGTGCACACATCCTCACACTCAAAACAGATGCAAAACAAAAGCAAATAACAGCTTCCTACTCTTTCTGTCTTTTTCTCCTCTGTGTTTCAGACACATGATGCATGTATGGAATGAAGGGCGCGACTTATCCTTTACTCCAGATGGTTACCAGGCCAACCCCAAATTGGTTGTCATCGTCCTAAATAGTGAAAGGAAGTGGGAGAAGGTAACAAATGAGCACAGTGTTTTGCAAAAGAGCATGGAAATTAAAAAGTCAAAACACTTTAATTAAGATGGCTAACCCTGATTTTGTTTATGCTTGTGTGTGTTTGGGCACACACAGATGGGCCGTTGGGAGAACGGGACGCTGGGGTTGATGTTTCCAGTGTGGCCGAGGTATAACTCTTACGGGGATGAGGATGCAGATGAAAACCACCTCTCAATCGTCACCCTGGAGGAGAAACCTTTTGTCATTGTTGACAATGTGGACATCCTCACCGGCACCTGCATGAGAAACTCTGTGCCCTGCCGCAAGCATGTCAAAGAGTAAGTAGACCCTTAGTCATTGTGAGCAAATACACAGCATCTGTCCACCACTGAAGAGTCATTTAAAGGGATACTTTGCCAATTCATAACAATGTAGGTAGTATGTGTAAATAAACAGGGGTAAACTTCCCTTAATCTGCCCGCCACCATAGATACAAAAATTTTAGAAGCAGATCGAGAGAGAAAGCCACCACCCTCTCTCTTGAACTCAGACCGAACTCAGATCAATACTAGGCAGTGCTGATCAAATATAAAGCAGGATTCTGTTACTGCATTCCCTATTTCCTGCCTAAAATGTCCTCACAATCATATTTTAGTGCACTGTTTGGCTGTAATATGAGAATTTGTGGTAGGTGCCATACCTTTTCCTGTATTGTAAAAACAAAGGCTGAAAATACAGAAATAAAACAGTAAAACTAAGCAGTGCTGATCAAATATGAATCAAGATTCTGTTACTGTGTTTCCCATTTCTCACCTCAGATGTTTTCAGAAACATATTTGAGCTTAATTTAACTGTAAGGCGGAATTTAAACTTCTGCGTCGAATCTATGCCGTAGCCTGATGTGCACCTCCCCATAAATGTAACTAAATGTCACAACATCGTAGATCTCCTGTCTGTTTTTTGTAAGTTGAAACCATTTCCCTCAGTGGAAAAGAAGCTTTTGTTTACTTTAATTTCAAAGATAAGAAAAAATAAATTGTGTAGATAATAAAGCCTCCACAAAAAGCATATTAAGTCTTGTGTGTGATTTATCCTTCGAGGATTTATACTGGCTTCATATGAGCAGAGGAAATCTCATCACTAGGCTAATTTGTACAATGTAAAAAGCTGTAGGCTGGCGCTAATAACGTTAGCATGTTATATTTGTTTGGAAAACGTGTTTAGTATAAGACAGTTTTTTTGTCAGTGAACCTTGTGAGTTGTAATAGAGTCGAATTTTGTAACATTACCTTTTTAAATGTTGCTGTTGTCCCTGGCTTCATATGAAAAGAGGAAAAGTCTTCTAGTTGCTAGGCTAATTTATACAATGTAAAATGCCATAGGCTTGTGCTAATAACGTTAGCATGTTGTATTTGTGGGAAAAATGTGTCCAGATAAAAACAAGTGCTTTGTCTGTGAATGCTGCGAGTTAAAATGAAGCTGATTTGTGTACTTGTGTTTGAAATTGTCTCTATTAAGCCATGTTTAATGTGTGTTTACTGTGTGTTTTGAATGAACTAAACTTTACAGCACTTCACAGAAACCCCGCCACTGACTAGTGTTTTGGAGGTGTAACTGCAGAGTGACACAGACACACCACTGCACAAGTACAAATGCTAACAACAGCGTAGGCGACATGCGTAGGGTTTGCCGCACAAGTGTAAATCCCTCTTAATACGACATTGTTTGTTACCAGCCGGCTGCCATATTGTTTCCTGTGGGAAAACGGCCAAGCTTGCATGATGTCCATCATCAGCAGGAGCGTTTATTGGTCCTGTGCGGCACAATGCATTCTGTTAGTTGTTGGTTTTCTACCTCTTGAGCAAAAGCGAATTCCACAGCCCTTCTCCTTCATTTTCTCTTGTCATATAGCACCAATTTCAAAAGTAATCGCATCTTTTTACTGCATAGACAGCCTTGTTTAATGAAAAGACCATCTTTCCAGCAGTGAAATACTTCCTTAAAAGCCACACATGCTCAGTGTTATTAAGAAAAGGCTGACAATCCCTGAACTAGAGGTGGTTCAGGATGTGAGACAGGCACGTTTGTTCATTTCAGTTGAATATAAGAGGTGATGTTAGCAAAGCTTTTTCTTGATCTCAGGAAGGTATATGGCACTCTCAATTAGTTTTCCTGTATTCTGTCTACTCATACTTTTTCAGTAGAAAAAAAATGAACATAATCACACCTCTGAAACCTGTCTCAATTTGTCTAAGAACATCCTCGTCAATCAGCTGCCCTTTGCTTGTCCACTTTTGTTCTACAAGGATCAATCCTGGGCCCACTCATTTTTACTTTATATAATAATGACTCACCATCTGTTTGTCCTCGAGACTGAAATCCAAATGTATGTGGCTGACAGTGTAATATATTCACATGGTCCTGCTGAAGCACAAGTTAGTGCTAAATGCACAAACTCAATGGTCCATCTTACACCTTGGTTGTCATGCATGTTCCTTACTAAGACAAATAGGTCCTTTGGAGCCCCACATTTTTTTTTTATAAGGAGAAAAGATATCAGTATTTCTATTCAAATGCAACTCAAGGCAGCTAATTTCAGATTCATAAGTATATATAATGATTCTACATGTCAGCTGAGGCAGCCAAGATGTACATCAGTGATTTTCTCTCACATTACTCAGTATGTTGTGTTCTTTATCAGTGTTGCAGTGGAGTAAAACTCTATTCCGACTTCTGTCAGAGAGTTTAACACCGGCAAAGTCGTTCTCATTTGGTTCATGGGTAATCAGTTCTGTCAGCATTAATAATGAATTGCTCTCTGTTGCTGTCAGCTCGCTAATGCCAATCTGTCGGTGTACTTGATTTTTGTTTCTGCTACCACTGTAATTGCATGTGTTGCCCATTGTGCTCTTTGTTTCATTGTTCCATTAATTCAGTGTGATTCGTGTTTTGTTTTAGATGTACTGAATGTGTTGCTTGTTTTAATTATGACAATTACTAATTAATAATTAGTAATGCTGCTTATGGTTTTGCTCTGGAGTACATATTGACTAAAGCATTAACATTCATCTTATTAATGTAGTTTTAGTGCCTACCTACATTATTAAGATGTGGTCAGGTATGGCAGCAAAGAAAGGCCATAAGAATTTAAATCTTATAAGCAACGGAATACATCTTAAATTTGACTTGAATTATCAGGTAAAAAAATAACCAATTTAAATCTAATTTAGAACTCAAATCTAGTTTATAAATATGATATTTGAATTTTGTATCTGAATATGTAAACCCAGCCCTTCCATAGTCTGGCGACCTGTCCAGGGTGTACCTCTTGCCCAATATCAGCTGTGATAGGCTCAAGCCCCCCTGCGACCCTCAACAGGATACATGGATGGATGGATGGATGGATGGAAATATGTAAACCCTAAAAGGATGTACTTAAAAAAAACAAGCTTCTGAAATTGCAGGGGAGGGAATTACAATGTTTGTTTACAATGACTCCTGGGTAGAAAACCCCTGCATCTTGTACATACAGTTTAATGGTGCTGAGCAAACAGGGTGAGAAATGACAGCAGAAATAAACAAGTTTGCAGATTTGCAGATTTCACATATCTTACCAATTGCCAGTTAACTCCGCAGACATGATTGTTGTTGTTAGTATGACGTCACGGTTGTTCGGCCTATAGAGCTGACACCATCAGTTGATTAACTTATCAGTTAATGGACAGGAAATTAATCAGCTACTATGTGGATATTCATGTAATCATTATTGCGATTTTATAAGTATAAATATCAGCATTCCCTTGTTTTAGCCTCTCTATTGTGAAGATTTGCTGGTAATAGCAGAATATCTTTAAGTTTTAGACAGTTGGATGAAGAAAACAAGAAGTCGTCATCTTGGTTTTAGGAAATTGTAACTGGGCACTTTTCATTATTTTTGCTCATCTATCAACCAAACTATTAATCAGTTTATAGAGAAAACATTTGGCAAAAATAATAATTTCAGTGTGGAACACTTTTGTCAAAGAAAACTTTATTTCCATTTGCAATATTATATTTGGTGGTATGGCTCTGTTCTGGGACCTTTCTGCCTTTCCACGGACCTACGCAGAAAGCCTCTTCCAAACCTCTCTGCCCTTCCATGCGCCTACATGGAAAGCCTAAATCAGGGAGAGCAGAAGCAAAGACACCCCCGGCGATAAGTCAGACACAGCATGAAAAGGAGGAGCTGGGGTAGAGGCAGGTTGCAAAGCGACAGTAGGCAGGCCAGAGCAGTTTAAATAGGGCGCCCTGAATGAGATTTGCCAGTTGGTTGCATAGAAAGGAATCATGTGATGTGACTCCCTTCCATCAATCAGCTGATCCATCAGCTGATTGGCTGATTGGCTGTTTGAGATCAACTGAGGTAGCTGGGATGTGAGCTGAGGCTGAACTAACGCTTGCTCAATTAGTTCCTGCACTAAACTGCACAACTCGATGGTTTTCAAAGTAAAATATTTCAGCATTATAAATTCACTGTAGGTAAGAATATGTAGTGATTAAAGTTCACATTTAGGTGTTTAGTTGCTTATAAGATTCAAATCTTTATGGCCATTTTTGGTTTCAAACACCAGTCCTTTGGCTCACTCTGGCACATTCATAGTTATGTTTATGTATATGCAATGTCCCTGTTAAAAAAAAACAACAACCTCTAAATAAATAAATACATAAATCCCAGCTGGAGCTGTACCTTGAGACAGAAAATGAAAAGATGTTTCATGTGGGACGCTGCCCATCCTTTTGTCATCTCCCATCTGGACTACTGCAACTCCCACCAAGCCAGGCTCGTAAAGTATGCTGTTCAGCAGCTACAAACCATCCAGAACACTGCAGCCTGCCCTGTCTGCAACCTCCCTAAGTTCTCCTTTGTCGCCTCCCCACGTGTATTGCCCCCTCCCTCCCCTCGGCTGCCGGTGGCTGTTCACATCAAATTCTAAATTCTGGTCCTGGCATTCAAGGCTCCTCGGGGGAGTCGCACGCGCATATCTGCAGGCTACGGCCTATCCATATTCGCCAGCCTATGCTCTGCTACAACCGGCCACTTAGCTCTCCACTCCCTGCGGCAGCTACGTCATCGTTTCACCTGGCCTTGACTCTTCTTTCTATGGTTCCCCAATAGTGAAATGTCCTTCTCACTCCAGGCGGGACAGCACAATTACTCCATATCTTCCATTGTAAAAAAAAAAAAAGCCTCTCTCTCCCCTGAATATCCCCATTTCCCAAATCCTCATGCTGCAGCTGCTATTTGAAAAATATCCCTTGTATCTGTTTACTTTTCTATTCTTATTTTTAGCATATCTTTATCTGACTCGATCACTTCAGGATCTCAGGAAAATTTTGGTATCTGTTATCAGTGCAGCAAGTCGTTCGCGATAACAGTATCAGCTAATGGAATGAAAATGTTGCACAAATTCATATTGACTTTGTTGTGCTGCATCAAATGTGATTATTTTTCATGCATATATACAGTTTTTCCCACCTCACCACTCACCACCTCACTGCATATATATCACTTTCTCCACTGCAACAATAGCAGTGGGCTGAATGTCTCAAATCATCCTTTGTTACACATAATATGGGTTCAAACAAACTGAAATTCATATCATAGGGACTAAACCTAAACTAGATTTAGGTATAAAACATACATTTTGCCACAAAGGAATCAGTCATGGACTTATTAAGGCATTTAGTTAATGATTTCATTTTTTACTTGTGATTTTAGTCACATCACTTTACATTCTCAAGATTTCAAATCAGTTCAGTGTTTCTACATGTATGATGCACACTTAAAAATCAGTGCAGCAGAAAGCTTTAGAGCCTTCTATCTTTTAAGAGCAACATGTCAAACAATACAATGGACTTTTCCCTTTGAAAAAAAACTTAAAAGACATTTTTTATAGTGGCTGAAATATGTTGCAGGCCGTCTCAAGCGTGTAAACAATGCAGAGATTCTTCACAAATAGTCAGCGAAAGTAAAACTTTCTCAAAGAAACTTCCCTTGGATTCTTTGACATCTTGGGTTTTGCTCCAATTATCTGCTATATATGGACACCTCAATAAGAGCCTCTGCATGACAAGAGCTTTGTTTCCTCTCTGCTAATTTCTACAATTTAGCTCACATCTGAGCTCATCTCTATACAGCCAGTTCAGTGTACATAGAAGTAATCATAATTGCTGCAGGTTTGTCACTGGCTCAGTGGTTCTGGTTGGTTGCTTGGCCGCAGCACAGTCCAAATGCAAAGATAAAACATTATCTCATCTCTTTTCTGAAGTATTTTACCCATGACTGACAGCATTATTGTCATAATTTCAATGAATGTCAAAATTTCTACCAGACAATAGAAAACAGTTAAATTTTTCAGGATAGCAATTAGGATAGGATAAAATAGGATCAGACAGTCATTGCTAGCCACAGGCAACGTGCCAGAAACTCAACTGTAATTACTTTCTTTTAAGATTTATTTGCCTTTTTTAAACAAACAATTCACCACAGTAAAAGCTTTTGTGTTAGACAGACTTGAGGAGACAGACAGAAGATGTGAGACAACAACCATTAAGTTTCTGACCCATGCAGTCACGACATTGCAGCACTGTAGGCATGGACAATTAGACGACTGAATCACACAGAGCATGGGAGGTTTAATTTGTGACCCGTTGTCTTAACCTTTCTTCAAAGCGATCGCCATAGAAGTCTGAGCGGTCACAGGCCAGGATGACTAGTCTCTTCTGGGCCTTCGTTTACGTTACATTTGCTGTTTTCCGTGTCCAACCATCCGTGCGTCCATACATACATCCAACCATCCATAAGTGCTACATTTACTCAGTCACTACTTCCATTTTATTTGTGTGTATTTGCTGTTACGAAAGTATGACATGAATCAAACAGATGTGCTGTATGTGTATCTGGGGAAGTCTGTTGTCATCGCTGTATGTTTACATAGTGACATAAGGACACAGAGAGGACTCAGCTGGGAAGAGCTAATGTATACATTATGTGTGCATTAGGACACCTGGGGCACATACTGTACATACACAACCTCACACACATTTTTCTATATATGTATGTATGAATATATGTATGTATGAATACGATGCTCTCTTTCTTTCACACACACACACACACACACACGCACATGCACATGCTTTGCTGCAGATACAGTTGACTGCTGCTAAAAGATGTTTTAATCCTTTGATGATTCAGTTCTTTGACAGTCGCTCTCTGTGTTCTCCGTGTGCGAATCCCACAGTTCTTTATGAACTTTCTCTTGAATCGGAGTCAGCTGAAATGGCAAGTGAAAAGGTCACAGAGTTACTGTTCTAATCCATACATGTTACAGTACATCAGAGATGGCTGACATGGGAACAGAATAAAGTTTTCATGGAAATACTTTTAAAAATGCTAGTAGAGTTTAATAGATTATGAGTGGATCATTTGATCCAACAATTCGGCTTAGCTCACAGCTCCGAGGTCCTCGGAGAGGCCTGTCAGAAAAGTTTACTTCAACATCCATTTCCATTCTGTGCATCCTGTCTATACAGCTGCAGTGTGTATGTACAGAAAGACGGCTGTGAGTTTTGGAGTACCTCCTTACGGACTCAATCAGAGAACCACATAGGAGGAGGGGAGAAAAGGACAGCGTAAAGGAATGAGGAGGGAGAAGAGGGGAAGGACAGCTGATATTTTAATCATGTGGGTTGGTTGTTCTGCAGAGCCCAGCTCTATTTAAAGCCCGGCAGCATCTGCTCAGTACCCCTGTGTTTTCAGGCACTAAGGGAAACACATACACACACTCACAAACTCCAATGCAAGCTCTCTCTGCCCTTCAGCAGTATTTATGGTTACTCTGCACTGTCATAATTCTAGTTTTACAGTTTGATGGAACCACCAGATGTGGAGCGAGCAGGCGGCATGAGTACAGTTACACTCCCCACTCACTCGCCTGTATAACACTGATATGTGCTCCGATATGAAAAAATATGACCTAATTGTGATAGTGTGTGTCTGTGTGTTGCAGTAACACCACATCAGGAGGTTCTTACATCAAGCAGTGCTGCAAAGGTTTCTGCATTGACATTCTGAAGAAGATAGCAAGGAACGTCAAGTTCACTTATGACCTCTACCTGGTCACAAATGGAAAACATGGCAAGAAGATCAACAATGTGTGGAACGGCATGGTTGGAGAGGTAAGTCCTACCTGACTAAGTACAACACCATATCAGTCTGTCTCTCTGACTTTCTATGTAATTATTAGGAAACACATGGATGTAATTAGATGAGAAGATTGATACCACTCTAATGTTTGTGCAGTAAATATTAAGCTACAGCCAACAGCCAATTAGCCAAGCTTAGTGTAAAGACTGGAAAGAGGGGGAACAACTCGCCTGGATCTGTCTAGTTGTACATAAACCCACCCACCAGCACCTCTATAGCTTACTAATATCATGTTATGTCATACAGCTAAGGCTTCCAGTCTTTATGCTATGCTGTGTTAACCCCCTGCTGCCTGTTGCTTCATATTTAAATATGAGAGTGATATGGATCCTCTTATCTACATATTAGAGAGAAAGTAAGCATGCAGTTTGTCATTACTAATGATTTACAGTGGCACATTAGCAACAAGTCCTTCAACCTAGGGTGACCATATTTTGATTTCCAAAAAAGAGGACACTCGGCCCGGCCACGAGATAGCCTACTTAAATCATACTCGTAGTTTACTCAAAGATGCCGTATAATTTTAATATATTTAAAGTTTATATGTAAGGATAGAATATTCAGTTATATTACAAAATAATATCTCTCAAAGACAGAAATTCAGATAGGCCCCTATAGATAGGGGACACATTCACACACTAGAGGGTCCCGATGGGTCGGACCGGGTTCGGTCAAAAATGTATAAATTGTATTTGGGCTCGGGTCACATTCGGTCAGCTTTTTTAATGTAGTGTAAAAATAAATAAAATCCAGGGGCGTCGGTGGCTTGGTGGTGGAGCGGGCGCCCCATGTGCAGGGCTGTTGCTGCGGCGGCCCGGGTTCGGCTCCGGCCTGTGGCCCTTTGCTGTGTGTCGCTCCCTCTCTCTCTCCCCCCCCTTCACGCTCGTCTGTCCTGTCAATTAAAGGCTTAAAAATGCCCGAAAAAATATCTTTAAAAAAATAAATAAATAAATAAAATCCTATTGTCTGTCCTGTTTATTGCTTGGGGACTGTTATTTACGTGACAACACCTGAACAGAACACACACACATTGGCTGTTTGCTTCTACCTCTCCCCTCGCTGGAAGCCTCGGACCTCCCACCGCCCGCTCCTGTCTCAAACACGGAGGTCTTCCTCTCCGCGGAGCACCGATGGCGCACACCTGGCCTGTTAATTAGCTTGTAACCATAACAACTGTGTGACACAAGCTCAGTGCTTTAGTCATTAAATAATGTCGGGCTCGGTTCGGTTTCAGACATAACAAAACAGAATGACTGTCGGGTTCGGACAGAAATATGCGGCCCATGCTGCACTCTAACACACACACACAAGGAAAACTGGACATTATCATCAATTTATAAACACCCCCCGGACGCCCCGGACAGGACGTCAAAAGTGGACATGTCCGGGCAAAAGAGGACGTTTGGTCAGCCTATCCAACCCATACAACCACATATGTCATTTGTTCCCACCATACGGCCCACAGGAGTGTTTTCTAAATTAGCAGCCCTACTGGTTAGCTATGATGTGGAAGACATGACTCACCCTACTCTCCATATTAGCAAGAACATGGTACCTTTGTTGGACTGGTTAGCTTTACGCAAGAGGCGTGACATTGGTTAGGGTTAGGAAAAGAATGTCAGTATAAGCCAATCAGAGGCAGAGTAGGGCGGGTCATGCCTTAACCATCCTAGAAAAAAACTCGCTACCAGTTAGCTAATTACACGACGCTGCTCAGTGGCTGACTCAGGGCTTCACATTCACATTTTGGACTTGTACTGTATTCTAATCCATGGCAGAGGACGTTTTTATAAGTGTATGAATGTCTGTGAGGTTAAGTGCATGTGCCGAAAAACATTTTCACATGGGTGGACAATAATGATGTCTATTCTGTTTTATTGTACTCTATTCTTGATAAAGTCAAAGAGAAGAATTAAGGTCGGGCATTGTCACGTTATGTAGCTCCTTATTATAATGTCACAACATGATGTTATCTTAATTTCGTAACTTAAAATGACTCAACATTGACTTTTGGTTTTACACGGGACACATACAGTGGCCTGCTAGGTCAAAGTCCTGTGTTTCTTTGACCCACTCTGACTGCCTCTGGTCTGGCACACAGAATTTATCGCTTTTTAAAGCTTACTGTGTCACCTGACTTCCTCCTTTGAGCCCGTCATAATTATTGCATCCACTAGAGGTCACCGCATACACTAAACTTAAATATGGGTCTCAATAAACTGCTTGGAATAACCAAGGATGTATAAAGACGACTGGATACAGCTTTCGAGGCGGGACCCCGTTCATTCCTATGAAAGTTGCTCAGTGGCACATGAAGCCAAAAAGTTTGACCTCCAGGAATAAAATTATCCCAGTACCTCCAGCATTGTTTGGCCCATAGAGCCAGTGCACTCCAGACTTTTGCAAGCTGAATGGCTTACTTCTGCCAGCTGAGCAGCCAACTTCCAGTTTAACCCTTTGCTAACCTTAATGGGGATAAAAATGAATTATTTGTGCGCCTCCTCTAGACTTTCGAAATGTTACTGGACCAAATGGTGAATAGTGAATCGAGTCATTCTGTGGGGCTGCTTGTTGCTTGTTCCTCCCTACATTTGGACTCCACTTGGAATTATCATTAAATATAATGTTTACAGGATAAGGCTGGTGTTATTCTATGTGTTTTTTATCGTCAAAAAATACTAGAAAATGTTCCTACCGCCTACTGCCACTCAGCTTCAAGCCCATTAGTTCTGACTAGAGAAGTGCTGTGTTTTTATTAGCTGTGACCAGCAGCTTCCTCTGTCTGTTAGTTGATCCACATAAAATTTCCCCAGTCTTTGATGGCCACAGTTTTTGCCCTGGGAGGCTGAAATTTGGCATGGAGGTCGCAGCTATTGCGAATTCACACTTGTTAGACAACAATGGTGGAACAGAGGAGAACAGAGGAACAAGCTTAATCAGGCTTAAGATACAGAGACAATATTTGTTAGAAGAATCAATTTATTGTTGGTTTTGGTAGTTTTTGATGGGATTTGTTGACTTTTAAGAAGAATGTGGAATATCGGCCGACTCAGACTTTAAAGCTACAATCTGTTATCCAATTATGAACAAAGGAGTCACCGCACCACCAAACCTTAAAACACAGGACTGGAAGCTGCTTTAAAAGATCACTTTTAAATTAACTGACAGATCTTTTAATACACATTGTGACACTAGACCACAATATGTGAGCGCTTATGTTTTCTGTTTCTGTCAAAGGTTTGTTTATATCATTAGTGTTTGTGAGTAGAAAAGCTTTACTGTATGTCTTCAAATACAATCACTTGTGAAGCACCATAAAAAGCTAATTTGTCACCATTAAGTCAAACGTTTACCTGTGATTTATACGGTGAATGATATTTCTTGCTGAGGTTTTAAATTCCACACAATCAAATATTTAAGAGTGCAGATTAGGAAGCTCTTCAACAGGAGCAGGGTACCTTGAGGCTCACTTGATCGTTTGTCTTTTCTGGAAATGATTTATTCCATCATAGATTAAATTAAAGCTAAGTGCTGTCACAGTAAAAGTCCCTAAAGGTTGAAAGTGACGTGTAAAACATCTGATAATGGACCCTGCCAATATGATCCATAGATTGTAGTAATGTTTATGGGAGCGGACCGCTGCGAGCCTTTAGACAATTAAATCAGAAAAAAACACAACATTTTACTGCATACTAAAAACGACATCTTTATGTGCAGAATCTCCATCTGTCAGAATACATTCAGACACCCAGAAATGGTGGCACAATGAAAAAGACAGCTGTATTTTTACTTTTCATCTGATATGGCTGAAAATGCCCTCCAACTATAGCTGACATTCTGAGCTCATACCCTCAGTCACTGTGATATTTCACATCCAAAATAAAAAGGAGGAACGTATCAAAGACGAATTGTATGATGTTGTCCAAACATTCACAGAGCTCACTGTGTTTATTTCTGTCAGTGTGGGTAGTGAGTCACGCACCTTCTGTAACCATTCTATTCTCCGTCAACCAGGTGGTGTACAAGAAGGCGGTGATGGCGGTCGGCTCATTGACCATCAATGAGGAGAGGTCAGAAGTCATTGACTTCTCTGTGCCCTTTGTGGAAACTGGCATCAGCGTCATGGTGTCACGTAGCAACGGGACCGTCTCTCCTTCTGCCTTCCTCGGTAAATCTTCCTTTTTGTCTTCCTCAACAACAGTTTTTTTCCTCCTTCTTCTTTTTCACCGTCTGTCCCCCAGTGAGCTGACAACTGGGAGCGGGGGGAAAAAAAGGAGGTGCTTACATGTTGGCAAAACCCCGCACATAAAATGGAATATTTTATTCAGACAGTATATGCTGGCCAAATTCCACTTGTACTCTGACTTTATCTGGGCCTCAACACCCTAAGCACATTAATATTTCTAGCAGAGCGGAGGAAGCATAGTGTGCCAGCTGTTTTTTGAAAAGTCAGCTCAGACAAAGCATTCTTGATACTATCCTCCTCCTTCTCTTCTTCTCTCCTCTTCCTCCTGTGCCTCCTCCTCCTCCAGTTGTTCAGATGACTAGAAACTGAAGCGCTCCTCTGTGCTCGCCTAATGTCTTGTATTGTCATTGGAGCGAGACGGGGAGCGAGGGGATGTATTGGACCATGCATGTGTTGGTCCCTGTGTATCAAGCCATGTGTCAGTATGCGTGTGTGTGTGTAAGGGGAGGAGAAAAAAAAGTGTGTGTGATACTGCACGAATATATTAGGGCATTTGAATCCAGGGTGTGTGGAGAATGAATGTGCTTTGGCCATATGTATGTGAATACTTTGTGTGCGTATTTATATGAAAGCACATTGTATGCATGTGTGTGTGAGTGTGTGTTGAGCCTGGGCCAGGGTATCAGTGACGGTTCAGTATCTCTCGCACTCATATTAGAGGCACCTCAGTGCACAATCTCTCAGGGTTGGCTAACCCTGGCAGTCACATACTTAGACATAAAGTGACACACACACACACACACACACACACACACACACACCACACACATACAATTTGTCTGGGTTCGGCGTCTTTGGCACTCATCCCGCTCTCTGAACTCCTGCCCTGCAACACACCAAACACATGCAGACTCACACTCTCACACACATGCACAGATCACACACAAATAGATCACATACACATGCCCACAGCAGGGCACATCAGATCACTCGGAGTTTGATTCTTCTCTCTCTCACCCTCTGTCTCTCTCTCTTTCTCCCCCCCCCCTCCTCTACCATCTCTCCCCCGCCCCAGGCCTCTCCCTCTCTCAGCTCTCATCCAAGGGAATAATGAGAAATATGGAAATGTGCTCCGTCAAACTCTCTGTGACTAACTCTCCCTCTCCTCCCCTCCTTCCCTCCTCTCTCACTCCGTCTGTCTCCCTCTCTCGCTCTCTCTCCGTCTTCACTATCATCTTTTCCTCGCTTTATCTCCCCCTCGTGCCTGTTCTCTTTCTTCACGTCTCCTCCTTCACTTCTCTGAGCCTCTCTGTCTCCTCTTTCTCTCCATCCCTCACTTTTTATGCATCTCCTGCTCCTCCGCTGTGTCTCTCTGTCTCATGTGCTCGATTTCTCTTTAACGCTCTCTCCCCACCCCCCCCCTCTCTCTCTCTCTCTCTCTCTCTCTCTCTCTCTCTCTCTCTCTCTCTCTCTCTCTCTCTCTCCTGCTCCTTCTTCTCAGAGCCCTTCAGCGCATCAGTTTGGGTGATGATGTTTGTGATGCTGCTCATTGTCACAGCCATCGCCGTCTTCCTCTTTGAGTTTGTCAGTCCGCTGGGCTTCAACCGTAACTTGGCCCAAGGCAAAGGTAGGCTTACACACACACAATCAGGAATATCACACCAATCGTTTCTCCCAGGAGCAAGAAGTACAGATTCAATCTTCCCCTGGAGCAAAAAGAACTGACCTATTATTACCCTGACTTCAGACAGTTCACTTAATGTTACACAGCATTAACATTTCTCTCCCAAAGCTAGTCACATCATCAAAAATCAGAACCTGGAGCTGCCCCTGCTGACTGTGAACCGGAGATTAATGCTGTACATTTTGCATTAATATGACATTTAAATGACCTGGAGGCCGATCCAGGTGTTGCAAGTGAACTGTGTTTTTATGAACATGGTTTAGTAAAGCTGAACAATGTGATAAGTTTGCTAATTTTTCATTTTACACACTCACTGAACAACAAATGCCTACAAATGTAAATGTGAAGCCATTTGTAGGCAATTTAATTTATAACAATGTTGTCTTATACAAAAAGTTTCATCTTTACTAGAACAACGTATTTTTAAAAGAATATAGTATAACATTTTATGAGTGCACATGATACTTGATGAGCGTAAGATGAGAAGATCGATACCCCTCTCGTGTCTGTTCGATAAATACGAAGCTGGAGCTAGCAGCTGGTTAGCTTAGCTTAGCACCAAGACTGGAAAAAGGTGGAAATAGCTAGCATGGCTCTGTCCTAGCATAACACAATCCAACCCAACACCACCTATAAAGCTCATTAATTAACACATTATGACTCATTTGTTTAATCTGTACAAAAACTGGAGAGTAAAAAGAGCATGTTGGGTTGTGTGACAGAATATTCTTAGCCAAGAGTAACTATTGTCACTAAGTTTTTATGCTAAGCTAAGCTAAGCTAGCCAGCTGCTGGCTTCTGCACAATATTGACTGTACTGAATTGAGAGTGGCATGAGATTGAATTGTGTTCTTTGTATTTATTTTATATTTCTTCATTGTGTCACAACTTATAAGTCTTTGCCCACTTTGAAATAACCTCTCAACTTGCAGTTTGTAGTGTGTTTCACGTGCACATTACTGCGTACAGCATCACAATAGCAGGACTGAATCTCACAAGCAGTTTTGTAGTTTTCTTATTTTCTCTGTAAGATTTAAGTCTGAAATACATCCTCTAAAGGGGCTGTATGCGGCTAGCAGCTAATGATGCTAACACCATAAGCAGCGCTTAACAAAGGCAACAGTGCTGACAGAGCTTACGGTGTTGACCAGGGGGAACCACAGGGTGGGCGCTACACTTCCACGACGCCGCCATCCCATTATCAGTGGTAACTGCCATATGAGTGCAGTGCAAAGTGGTGGTGATGAGTCAGTCAGTGGGATGCACACATGTACTAACATGCAAGCGGCCAGATCAGCCTACCACAACAAATCGCAGAGAAGTTCGGATTATAACACACACAGAGGGAGTGTGACTTCATTCTCTGCTCAGGACTCCTTTAATTTACCTATATCTTTACATAGCAAACAGTGGTCTGCTGCTGTATTGATGCTCTGAAGGTTGCATACATAACCTTCAAGATTAAGGTTTGTGGCTTTGACTTGTTGGAAGTAAAGGTCAATCTAGTTGGCCGAAATAAGTTTTGGTCTTTGCTCATTAATCACACTCGTAAACCCAAGAAAATGCCTGTCATCCCCAATGACTGTTGCAAAACTTGTGAGCTGTAGGCATAAATAAAAAGCCAATAATACTGTCACATTATATTTACAATGTCACCCCTCTGGAGGAAGCATGATGCCCTCAAACTGGATTGTAAAACTCTTTGTCTTAACTTTTCTTTGGGAAGGTTTTCTCCAGTTAAAAGATGGTCACACGTATGACGCCTTGCAAGGGAAAAAGGGAAAAAGACAATAATTTATATTGTAATGTGCAACATTACATTATTATATATCACTGGCTGTTTTTAACCCCAAAATCAGCCTCACACTGTCAGCTGGCAATGTGAGTTAAAGGTTTAATATTCTTTTACCTGCCTTGGCCTTTCGTGCTTCTTCTACACACGCTGTAGTCTTATTTATGCTTTCTCTTTTTATTTCTCCCTCTGCTCCCCGGCCCTGTCTCTGTCAGAACCACATGGTCCATCATTCACCATCGGTAAGGCCATATGGCTGCTGTGGGGTCTGGTGTTCAACAACTCTGTACCCGTGCAGAATCCAAAGGGCACCACCAGTAAGTTCATCGTATCAGTGTGGGCCTTCTTCGCCGTCATCTTCCTGGCCTCCTACACTGCCAACCTGGCTGCCTTCATGATCCAGGAAGAGTTTGTGGACCAAGTCACTGGACTGTCTGACAAGAAGGTGCGATTACACACATATGGACACGCAGAAACACACACACACACACACACACACACACACACACACACACACAGAAGAAACTAAACACATTCACAGTCAGGGTTGCTCTTGTAATGGATGCCAGCCCTGCGGCCAGACAGGACTCTCTAGGGAGCGCCCTTGGGCTTCAACAGCCCAAACCCTCTGGCCGTAGCTGTCACCACACTAACACTGCCAGCACAGCAGACCCAGAGGCGCGCACACACACACACACATACACACGAGCTGCATAGATCAAAGACGTGTGTGTGTGTGTGTGTGTGTGTGTGTGTGTGTGTGTGTGTGTGTGTGTTTGTTTGGATGTGTGTGTGTGTGTGTGTGTGTGTGTGTTTGTTTGGATGTGTGTGTGTGTGTGTGTGTGTGTGTGTGTGTGTAGTTTGCAGAGGCTGGCAGTGTCAGCAGAACCCCAGCCAGTCTTACGCTAGACTGGACACACAATGATGATGACTGATGAGTCCACTCCACTGTCTCTCCTTCCTCCTTTCTCCTCTGTCTCTTCTTGTCACTCTCCGTCCTCCTCTCTCCTATCACTGTGTCTCTTCTTCACTTTAACACTACTGCTCTCACTCTCTTACTTGGACTCCCTTTCCTCCCCTCCCTCCTCTGCTCTCGCTGTCTCTCCCTCCTGCTCCTCGTCTTTTAGTTTATTTGTTTTTATTTTTTCTTCTTTTGTGCCCCTGTCTCCTCCTTTCACTTCCCTCTTTAAACAATCTGTCTCTGTTTTCCCGCCTTTGTCTCGCTGCAGTTCCAGAGTCCGTACTCCTATTCCCCTCCGTTTCGCTTCGGGACGGTTCCCAACGGCAGCACCGAACGCAACATCAGGAAGAACTATCCAGATATGCATCAGTACATGACCAAATACCATCAGACTGGCGTCCAGGATGCGCTGGTCAGCCTCAAGACTGGGTACGGTAATCTTGTCAAGTCAACTCATGTCAAGTTGAGATTTATTATACCTGAGAGGCTAATTCTGTTTGCAGACAGCATGTATGCATAAGAAGTGAAAACAAACAAAAAAAGGACGTTGCATCACACAGAAACTCGGCCCCATGGGGCCCAGCACTAGCTCATGCTAAAACGCTGCAGAAACTGTGCTCAGTGTTTCTGTCACTGACGGTAAAAAGCAGACGCTGTCTGCAAGTGCTCATTATTGAGTCTTGTTGCTGCTGGAAAGAGGAAAGAGGGAGCTGCCAAAACAGGGAGAGTGTAATTTGTTCTGGAGTTTGCTACCTTTATTCTCCCTCCTAAACACACACTAATGGAAGGATGGCTGCAGTGCTTTTATTTGTTCATTAGTTTTGTGTGCTTTGATCTTTTGGGTATTTTCTTCAAATATAATTTTACATTTTGCTTTTCTCTCTCTGCAATTACTTCATTGATACTGCATATCAAATAGATATGGTTTGTTTCTCATACCTCATATATTAGCTTTTGTTTATACAACATCAGAACTATATAATTAATGTGCTCAGCAGAATCATCAGTGTTTCATTCAGTTCTTCAGCGAAATTGGTTGTTTAGGCCGAAGAAAATGTGAACAGTTTGGAGTTTCTGCACAAGGCTGTGACACAAAGGACACATTTAAAATGCTCTGTACTTTAATGAATCTACAGTGTATTGATTTCATATGCTGTGTGTACTTAAATAAATTAAATTCTCTGTGCAGTGTTCCAACAACAGATACTCAATGACTGCATTTAACATATGCCCTTTGGTGAACAGTTTAATTCAAAGTGTTTAATATTTATGCATACATCTCTTACATGGAGCGCCTCGGGGGGATTGATTAGCAACAGGGTGTATTCATTGGATTATATAAAACCATTTTTTGCTGATGAAGAAGATATCAAAAGGGTGCTGCTGCTCTATAGGGTGGTGATATCAGCTGCTTGTTCCATTGTGTTTGGTTAACCGTCATACATCACGCTTCTGTTTCTGCTGAGCTCAGATGTATCGGGCCCACATCGGGGGATTGTTGCATCAGATACAAATTGAGCCCCCTTGGTTTGAATTCAGTTTGTCATGTCAGAATAATGATCAAACCTGCGAGTAAAAGATTCCAGCTCAGTGCCAACAAAGGCATCCTCATGTGTGTAAATATTTACCATACCAGCGTGCACACCGGACAATACCATTAGTTACAGAGTCCAAATCTAATCTGCATGAGAATTCCGGCTTCAGGAAAACAGAGTGTTGTGAGTAGTCCGACTGGTTTGTTTATGGATCTTTGGAACATTGTTACTGGCACAGCGCTGTGTGTACATTAGGCTCAGTAGTGAAGACTCAGCAGTGTGGTGGTCTTTAGTGATGAAGCCTGACGGATCAGATTTCACATAGTCAACAATCCCCAAATACATTATAATTGTTTTTTTAATTGAAATGTTGTACATTTTAAAAAGACATATAAAATCATAACAGAAAAATATGTCCCTTCATTAACTGGTGCCCGCCACTTACAAGGCCCACCCTCTGCGACCCTTTTAAGCAGTGGTTCCCCACATCTCTGGCTTGTGAGCAATGTCCACATCTGATCCCTGGTCACAGGTGATGGCCTTAAATTATGAGTAGTGTGAGGTTCAGAGTGATTGTTTTTCCCCAGAGATTATTCCAGTCAAACATTTTTTAAGTCTATCACAAGAATAAAGCAATGAAATTCTAGAAACGTCTGGAGAAAAAACAATTTCTTTTTCCTTAACTCATCTTCTGACCTCCAGCTGTATCTGTATGCTTTAAAGGAACAGTTTGACATTTTGGGGAATACATTTACATGCTTGCTTGCAGAGAGCTAGATGAGAAGATTGATACCACTATCATGTCTGAGGCGTATCAGGCTTCTCATCTAAGTCTTAGCACAAAAGCAAATAAGCATATTTCTGAAAACTATTTCTTTAGATAAGGTGGTCTGAAAGTTGTCCTTGTTACAAAACACAGTGCAAAAAGTCTGTGAGGAGTTTTGGTGCAGGACTATTTCTTGGCCTGGCGCAGTGACCTCGTGGAGTCTCTGCTGGTTACTCTTACATCTGTCTGCAAGAAATAAAAAAGCATACTACCCAAAATGTCATACTACTCATTTAAAGCATACCAATGTCTAGTCATGACTGCATGTCACAGGTTGGGTATGTTTATTTCATTGAAAAGACATGTCCCCTTCCCAAATTGCTTTAACTAAATAGTTTGAGGCCAGAATACTGGGGCAGCTGTGGCTGAGGAGGTAGAGCGGTCATCTACCAATTGGAAGGTCAGTGGTTTGATCCTTGGCCCTCGCAGTCCTTGGGCATACTGAGCCCTGGCTGTGCCATCAGCGTGTGAGTGCATGTGAACTTTTTGTCCAATTCCATTTCTTATTTTTACTCCTACCTCTTGTCAGAACAGAATTACAAGGGGTAGTGTTTGAAATCTTTTTTGAAATGGGACAGCCCTTCAAGACCCTGATACATCACCACTTTACTGGCATTTTCATGAACAGACGCCACAAGTGTTGCCAGATATTGCAAATATGCAGTTTTCTGCAGTATGGATTTCTTGTGTAGGGTAAATCATCCTTTTGCTGTGTCAGGACACTCACAATTTGTTCACACTATCAATCAATCAAGTCATCAAATAAAAAAGGAACACTGTGAGGTGTAGAGATGGGTACCGTTAAGATTTTAATGATACTACTACTCTTACCAATGCTGCTTATTGATCCGGTACTTTAACAGTACTCTTATTGTTTCTTTTTGGGGTTTTAAGAGAAAAAATGAACTGATTAAGAACAGAATTAATATTGTCTCATTTTCTATGTATGTAAGTACAGTATATAAATTAACATTCTGCAACAGCATTGTTTGGATTTCAATTTCAATTTATAAAGACCAATATCACAAATCACAATTTGCCTCAGAGAGCTTTACAGCATAAAGCACCTCTCTGTCCTTGGACCCTCACAGTGGATAAAGAAAAACTTCCCCCAAACAACCCTTTAATGGAGAAAAATGGTAGAAACCTCAGAAACTTGAATACATTACCAGACTATAACATAATCAAGGTGGATGGGGTAACGGGAGAGGAACTAGGAGCTAGGCTGTCGAAAAAGGTGCATCCCCTGCCTGTTTGTGAAGCACTATTGCTAGATGTTTTGAAAGATTGCTTGAGTTGTTGAACTTGTGGCAACAAGCAGCATCAACTCTTGTGAAGTATAATCATACTTCAGAGGGTTTTTGCTCTCTCCACCATTGTCACTGAGAGCAGGGCGTCTGTGTTTGTGTGACACAGAGTGGCAGAACCAGCCGCTCACACAGGCTGTGAGGCTCCAACACAGAGAGCTCTGCTCTGGACTGAATAGCAAAAATGTATCAGTGACGAATGTCTTGATCTTATTGCAAATTAGAAACAGAGCAGGTAAGATAAAAACTGTGCACAATAACGTTTATGTAACCTAAATGAACAAGAAATATATCTTCTGGATTTGTCCAATACTGATAGCAGAACCAATAACATCAGAGCTTATCAATACTGCGGTCTTTCATAATTCGGCCCCTGGGCCCGTTAAATACCAGGTTTCGGTACCCATGCTTAGTGAGGTGAGTTATATAAAAATTCGCCCCCCTACAGTTGTAGGTAAATATGTTTATTTCTGCTGTACTGTTGGGCATGTTAACATGGTGGTCCATGGGGGTTGATTGGCTTCTGAAGCCAGCCTCAAGTGGCCGTTCAAAGAACTGCAGTTTTTGACACTTTGTGTTGCCTTCATTTTTCAGTCCCGGAAGTTGCCACTTGGTACAAATGTGTGTGATGGGTAATGGTGCTTGTTTTGTAAAGTGCTCTGAGTTTTCGCTATAAGACTAGAAAAGCACCATACCGTATATATGCAATAATATTCAGAATATAGTTTATCAGAAAAGTGAGAAGAAAAAAAAAATAAATTTGTGAAGCAGAATTTTTTTTTTTTTTTTTTTTTCAATCCTTCCCTGTTAATGATGTCACAACCCGTCACACTTAGCTGTTACAGGCTGGAAACCCGTGGTCCAGATAGTAAATCCATAACGTATGGTTCTCTTACAGAAAGCTGGACGCTTTCATTTATGACGCTGCTGTGCTGAACTACATGGCGGGTAGAGACGACGGCTGTAAGCTGGTTACCATCGGCAGCGGTTACATCTTTGCCACCACAGGTTACGGTATCGCCTTGCAGAAGGGATCCTACTGGAAACGCCTGGTTGATCTGGCCATACTGGGCATCATAGGAGATGGTGAGGCGCTCATGCGCATCCACATTCTGCTCCGTCTTAGTCACACTGCATTGAAGTTTAAGTTTTTCAGATGTTCCAGGCCTTTAGTGTTATTACAGTTGTGCCATTGCTCAGCTTTCCCTCCTTCCTCCCCCTCCCCCAACACCCCCCCCCCCTGTCAGAAAGCTATCAGGGGCTAGTCTTAACACACCATTTCATCATCATTACTGTGTGTGCGTGCGTGTGTGTGTGTGTGCGCCCACTGTGTCCTGTTATGTTTACTCCTCCAGATTGTTCTGTATAATAAGCTGTGAGATGGTGCGAATGGAAGAAAGAGAATGAGCCAGACAGAAATCAAACTGCTGAAACCACTAAAGCGCTTCACTTCACACCCGGCCTTTTTATTCAGGGCAAACACCCGCGTGCGCATGCGACACACAAACACACTCAGTCTGATAATAATTCCTCCCATCTTTCCTTATCATTCCATCACTATCAATTCTTCTCCCTCCTCCTACAATCCTTTTTTCACTCCACCTCCTGTCTCCTTTCCATTACGGTCTATTTACCACTTCACTTCTCTCCCCTCCTCCCTTCTCCCTTCCATCTTCCCTCGTAATGATACGCCCTTTTTCCCACCATACCTCTACCAGCCGCCTGCGCTCTCTCTTTTTCTTTCTCCCTCCTTCTGTTCCTTTTCCTCTGTTCCTCACACCTACTTGCTGCCACTTTAAACTTTCACTTTAACCATTTTTCTACCTTTCAAACAGGTGAGATGGAGGAGCTGGAGGCCCAGTGGCTGACTGGGATCTGCCACAACGAGAAGAACGAGGTGATGTCCAGTCAGCTGGACATAGACAATATGGCGGGTGTCTTCTACATGTTGGCCACAGCCATGGGACTCAGTATCCTCACCTTCATCTCTGAACACCTTTTCTACTGGAGGTTGAGATACTGCTTCACCGGTGTCTGCAGTGGGAGGCCGGGTCTGCTCTTCACTATCAGCAGGGTGAGAGAAGGAAATGTTTCTTTTCCACAGCAGAAATTTTTGACAGCAGGTCCAGTTCCGGCCCTGAAAGCCAGATTTTTCCTCCTATGCCTCTGAGATTGTGCTCTCAAATGTTGCCGTTAGAATTTGCGGTGTTGATCGCCACTTACTGATCAAACACCATCCTCAAGAGTGCAGCAACTGATGCAGAGCATTGATTGGGACTGTTAGAAAGCACTGGTTGTTGCAATATCAATATCAGGACTCGAGATGGGAAATTTCTTGTAAAGTTATTGACGTTCAAACAGTAAAGCCGACTTTCAAGACTACACTTAAAGAGTATGAAATAAAGCGGGAGTGGGCTAAACACACAGAGAATAAGCAAGAGAAACAGCACTTAACTGTATTTGCAAATTGTTTCAATGCGGTCTCATACTGAAGCAGAAAAATAACAGGAAAAAAAAACTCACACATTATTGTGACTTTGAAGACAGCTGTCGAGCCTTTGTGGTGTTTAACAACATCAATTCAAACATCAGACAGTAAATTACAAAAACGATTACTCTGCTGTCTGTCTTGTTGTGTGCAAAAATTGCATCTCAAACAAAGCCGGCTAATTTGCCTAATCTTCATGGTTCCTCAGATGCGGTGAAAATGCAAACGGGGACTCACAAACAGGACTTTAAGTTGTGTGAATGCCTGAGATGTGTCTGAAACGTGATTGTTTCACTTAAGGGAAGTCACAAATCTGTGGACGTGTGTGGGCCCGTGTGTGTACTTGTGAATCATGTGGAAATCACACACAATAGTTACTGTTAATACATAGAAGGAGCCTGTGTGTGTGTGTGTGTGTGTGTGTGTGTGATAAAAGAGAAAAGAAGGGGATAGTGTGATTATAGAGTCCAGCTGAGGTAGAGATGAATTTACTGCTCCGCATGTGGACGGCATGGATAGAGGAATCAGACCGCTAAGAGGATGATCTGAACACACACTCATATAGACACACACATATACACAAAGCTCTTTCTGATCACTCTCTCACACACACACACACACACACACACACACACACAAGTCTGGTCTAACAAAGTTAAAAATGGTAGCATATATGCAGGTGCAGCGAGGTGAGGGACGGACTTGACCATACACGGGCAGACACACGCACACAGACACACACACACACACACACACACACACACTCACACACACCTACACAAACCTAAATATACTCACACAAAATGGGCACATCCAGACAGACCGTTCTTTCATTATTCATATGTCATGTCTCTGTGTTAGGCAGGGCTTTTATTCCAGACGAGCAGCATTTCACACATTAAATGTTTTACAAAAAGAGTGCGATGTCTGTCTGTGTCTGTGTGTCTGTGTGTGTGTGTCTCGGTGTGCGCATGCCGTCAGAGGAGCGATGCTGGAGGTTAAGTGGCTCCAGGAAGAACATCTCCTTGCACTCAAAGGCCCCCTCCAGTGACATCATCACCTAAATTTAATTTTCCAGGCGCCTCTGAAAGCAGTTCATCTAAAAAAGTGCCGATTATCTCTTCTTGCCACATTACAAAACAAAATGAGGTTAAGGTTTGCAGTAAATGCACCAGAGGAAAGGATGCAGAGGTCTCTCTTAATTTACCGTGCAAGGAAATTAATCTTGTGCATGTTTGAACTTTTTTCTTGTGAAGTCATTGGGTTGGGAATTAACTCTTCTATTATCTCTGTTATCTCCCTTCTCCCTGCCTCTCCTCTCTTCTCTTCTCGTCTCGTCTCCTCTCCTCTCCTCTCCTCTCCTCTCCTCCCCTTCGCTCTTCTCTTCTCCCCTCCCCTCTCAGGGTATATGGAGCTGTATCCATGGTGTTCATATAGATATGAAGAAAAAGAATCCTGAGCTAGACTTTAGTCCCCAAGCCAACATGCTGCATCTGCTCAAGTCTGCCAAGTCCATGGCTTTGTCTTCTCCCAAACGCAACACTGTTCTTCTGCAGCCCAGCATTCTCGATGTGATGACAGGAAAAGGTACTTTCACAGTGTTACACACAGTACACCTTACAGTCTATATCTAAAGGAACAGTTCATCTCAACATCAAAAATACATATCTTTCCTCTTAAGTGTAGTGCTATCTAACAATCTAAATTGATTTGCTGTAAGATGCTAAGTGTTGGAGATATCAGCCATAGAGATGTCTGCCTTCTCTTGAATATAATAGAGCTAGATGGCACTCAGCTTGTGGTGCTCAAAGTGCAAAAAAATACATTAAAAAATTCAACAGCAGTGTCTCTTTCCAGAAATCATGACCCGGTTACTCAACATAACCCAAAGACCTTGTTGTGAGCAGTTTCATGTAGGGACTATGTTCTTTCTATTGAACTTCAAGCGTCAACCATATCACCATGCAGAAGAAAGCGGGCAACTACTCATGGACGAGAGGCTTGTGCTTGTGACAGTGCTAAAATTATGGCACCCTCCTTAGCTGAGCTGTAACATTAGCTACTCAGTCGTGCTGACTGAGCTAACACTAGATGCACACTTCCTTCTGCGTGGTGATACAGTTGGCGGGTGTAAAAAATAGTTCCTACATGAAACCACTCATAACAAGGTCTGTGGATTATCTTCAGTAACCAGGTCATGATTTCTATAAAGAGACACTGCTGTTGAGTTTTTCAAATGTCAAGCCGAGTGCCACCTAGTTCCATTATTCTGGAGAGAGGGCAAACTTCTCTACGGCTGATATCTCCAACACTCAGTAACTCACACCAAAATAATCTAGATGAATAAATCACACTACAGGTAAGAGGAGAAAATATATATATATATATTTTTTTTTTTTTTTTTTGATTTCGGGGAGAACTGTCCCTTTAACACTATATTAATATAGTGTTCTATACTGTACTTATATTGTATACTTTAAATCTTAACAGAGCAGGTAAACAGGGCACCTGTGATGACATTGCTCACACGTACAGAGGTTACTTTGCCTTCTCTATACAGTCTACGTACGCAGATCTAAAGGTGACTCCTTTCACCTTGTTGTGGACTCAGACTGTAATCAAATTGACTGTCGTCTATAAGCTCGCCTCATGATTAGAAACACATTAGATGGCACACACAGTGTGCCAGGGCAGTAGATAATGTATCAGCTAACTGGCTGAGCATCCATCCAAACATCCATCTATTGTATCTGCTGTCTGAGGTGCATCTCTCCTTGTCTCCTAGGTAACTCACTCCATAGTCTGCCCCCGAAGGGTCCTGGTCTCTATAGCAACGCCGCCGGTCCGCACAGTTTCTTGTCATTGTCCGGGCGACACAAAAACCTCCTTAACAATGCTGCACCATTTCCCGTGCAACCAAAAGCCCCCCCTCTTCAGACCAGCCCCAACAAGCCCCAGCTGTCAATCACCAATGACAACGGCAAGACCCGCCTCGCCGGGCCGGCCCTCGCTGCTGTTCCTCAAGGCTCGAAACCTCGAGCCCTTTGGAAGAAAAGTGTGGAGACGTTGAAGACCCAGCCTTCTGTCGTATCACCAGGCCCCAGCCCCACCCCAGCATCTGGACCTGGACCTCCAACCATGAAGAGTCAGCGCTACCTGCCCGAAGAGCCGCCACACTCTGACATCTCAGAGTGCTCCAGCCGTCCACCATCACACAAAGATTCTGATTCCATGGCGGCGAGGGGCGGATTCAAGCCAATCAATCAGCTGAGGAAGAGGGGAGGGGGAGGAGGAGGTGGTGGTAGTGGAGGAGGAGGAGGAGGAGGAGGAGGAGGGGGAGGAGGAGGGGGAGGAGGGGGGGGAGGAGGTGGCGGTGGAGGGTCCAAGATCTATTCCATTGACTCAGACCAGGCCAGTCTCCAGTCCGCTCCCCCCTACCAGCGAGACAGCCAGGGGGGAGGTGAGGACATCAACTACCCCCCTGACCTGTTTCCACCTAACAGCACATACTCACACACTCACACACTCTCGCACCAAGCGGACGCACCCATTTTGCAGCTGAGTGCCAGCTTGCTGCACCACAGTCACAGCGCAGAGGCCGACCTGCACTCTCTGAAGGACAAGAAATACAGCACCTACACACACAGCAGGTATCACGCCCAGCAGAAAATGAACACCGTGACTGTGTTTCAAGTGCTTTTATAGTTTTGTATTTTTTGTGTGTGTGTGTGTATAATCAGTGTCATCCTCTCTCCCTGCAGTGTGAAGGACAAAGCTGGAGGATCGTTCGATGCTCCAGGTGCAGGACAGGGGACACAAAGCGCCAGGGCCAGCCACTGTCGCTCCTGCCTGACTAAGCTGAGTGGTTACTCTGGCCTTTACACTGTCCGGACGCCACAGGCTCGCTGTGATGCCTGCGCCCACCTGGGAAACCTGTACGACATCAGCGAAGACCACCTGCACTCCCACTACGCCCACACACACACTCATCCACACAGCGGGGACATGTTTACACACTACCTTCCCCAGAGCGAGCTGGGCATGGTGGGCGAAGGGGACGGGCTAGTCAGCCACTTCGAGCCCTCCCCTTCCTCTCCATCTCCTCTCCCCACCCCCTCGTCGGCCCAGCACCTTCAGCTGAGTCGTCAGCACTCCTACGAGAACGTGCTTCCGGACGGCGTTCCTGAGCGGCAGACACAGCTGCACGCCCACCTGCGGGGGCTGAGTCTGCCAGACAGAGATAGGGATAGGGAGCTGACCCTGGACGAGGGCGCCTATGCTAATGTTCTCACAATGCGCTCTGATCGTCCATTCAGCAGCCGCAGCCCCCCCTCTCCGTCACCCTCCCACCACCACAGTCTGGACGCCCCTATGCCCCTCCCCCGGCGCTCGAAGAGTCTCTTCCCCGATCGCCCGTCTCACAATCCTTTCCTCCAATCAGCTCCTGGCACGGCACAACGAGATCCCTCCCCTCAGTCTGTCACACGCATGCCACAGAGAAGTTCTGCCCACGAGCTCTATAAGCAGCGAATGCCGCTGTCGCTTACCCTCGGTAACCATGGCAGCCATCACAACAACCAGCATGGCGGCCTTGTCGACCAACAGGTGTTCTACCCTCAGCAGGAGCCCCCTGTGGTGGCCTACATGGTCCCACCTGCCGCCTCTCAGCCAATGAGCTATGTGACAGCGCCGCGAGCCTCGAGCGCAGGCGGCAACAGGCCCCGGCTCTACCGCCGCATGCCCAGTATCGAGTCTGACGTCTGAGAGTCACACGCAACACACTTACTCTCACTGAAACACACTAACACACACGCATGCAAGACAGAGGTGTGTGTGACTGGACCAGGCAGCTCTGATTCTAAGCACATACACAGGAACACACAGACACACACGCACAGGTGAAAGACGGGAAGGTCTGCTCTGGACTCAAAGGTTAATGGCGATGCCGAGTAAATAAATCATTGTTTCTTTATCACACCCTCTATAGGGCAGGGTTGGGGCCACAGGGACACCTGGAGGCACAATACGAGATGAAGAGTGTGTGTGAGTGTCAGTGTGTGTACTAGCCTCAAGCTGTGGGCAACGAGGCACAAACTGACAATACGTCTGACAAGACAGATCGAATCCCTGGTGGAATATGAGGGACACTGTACACGGAGTCTAACGCCAACAGTGGGATCTGACAGAGGATAGATTTAACCGTGTGTTTGGAAGATGAGCCGACTTGTCCCGCCCTCTCACCAGCTTCTTGGAGACGAAGGGGACACACAGAAAAACCCCTTTCTTTCTGAGATTACACACACACACACTTACACACACATAATTTTGCTTAACAAACCCGCCCCTCTCCAGGACTCTCCTGTTGCACTATGATTTCTACAGTCAACCCGTATGTTGTCTGAGCCTCCAAACTGCACTGCCAGCATGGCTTAAAGAGTAGTAAACTACACTAGAGTAATCTTGACTTGAATGGAAATTACTATCTTTGTAATAGACTAGACTGGAAGGCGGGCAGCTGGTCAGGACACAGGTCTGAGACGTGTATCAGCTCCTGCCCGCAGATGTACAAACACTTGAACACACACATGCACACTGTGTCTGTATTTAGGGGTGGGAGAGTAAAAACTACCGACTGTTTGTTATTGTTGATGTCAGTTAATTGAACATTCCAAAAAGTGGACCAAACGTGGCCGCCTATCAGGACGAGAGTGTGTGTTCTAGTGTTTCTAGATCTAGAGACAAACAGTATAGCATCCTTGCTTCCTCTCTTAGCTAGCCTTCAGGTCATACTGCATGCTTCCTACTGCCCTGTGTTACAGTTAAACTCCTATACAGGGTCATATATGCACACACACGCAGACACATATATGCACATACACACACACACACGCACATACGCAGTAGTCTAGGATAGTAGTTTAGGGTGGGTGTGTGTGTCGAAGCTATGAGATAGCTTCTCTTTGTGCACTTTGTAGATTTTATACCCTGCCACCTAACACAAGACGTTTGACCAAAAACACTTTTATACTGAAAAATATGAATATTCTCAATCATTCGCTGGATAGATGTCTTCTTTTCTCTTATTTCTCTTTGACATTGGGTTTTAGGGCACCGTTAAGTTTCCATTGTGAGGTCAGAAGTTTTATCAGTGTTAGATAATGGGTACAGCATCATACAGTATACACAACAACAACTCTTAATCTTTCTCTTCTTATTTTTTTAAAACTTTTACTGTGCTCATCCCTCCTTCTAGCCTCCCCCCTCTTCCTTCATCTGCTTTGGTTTATTCTCTTAATTACTCCTTTGTCTTTTTGCTGCCTTCCCTGCTTCCTATTATTATAGAGTAGATTGAGTATCAGAAGAATAAAGTTCAGTCGTGGTGTTTAAAACTCAACATATTGCTGGAGATCACTTTATATCAGTAGTCGTAAGAATTCCTCAAATTCAACACAGGCTCTCGTAGGATACAGTGCTCTTTTTTTTTCCTAATAGGTTTTTATGTTGAACAAAAGATCTCGAGGCCCGTTTTTTAATGTTTCCGTAGTGAATTTAGAGGCTGAGTGCATCACTGTTGCAGATTTACTCATCAAATTAATACTCCTGGACGAGCGTCAGAGCGGCTGGTACTTGTGTGGCTCTCTCTTGGCGAGAACACAGCGCAGTGTTTCAGCAGAGAGAGTCACGTGGCAAAGCAGAGAGTTTGCAAAGTGACTCGTTACAGAGGCAACACTCACACACACACAAACACACACACACACACACACACACACACACACACATACTCGACGAGCTGGCAATGTGTGTATGAGTGTTCTAGAAATCCATAATCTACTGAGTAAGGGCATTGATTTTTGAGCACAAGGATTTTGATGGAAAAAAGACTTGATATCCCATTAGCTGAACGTCTGTCTCTATTCTCTTTCTTTCTCTTCTCTTCTCTCTCTCTCTCTCTCTCTCTCACACACACACACACACACACACATATATCTATATATATTGGCTGCAAAGAATGCAAGAAAGTCTGAACAAAAAACACACCTTTTGAATGGTGAGCGCTGCCCCATTTTTGGTAATCTTAACAGGTTTGGTGTGTGAGTTATATGCACAATATCAGGTTGCAATATTATACTTCTGTACAGAGAAATCTTTGTTTTAAATGTTAGAAACTGATTTCATTTGTTTGATTTGAATGGTATTAAGTGTTGAATTCATTTCAATAACAATGTGGCTTTTAATTCTGCTTCTTTAAGAAAAAAAAAAAGACTGGCATGTTTTTAGATTCTTGTGTGATTTATTTTTTTCTCCTCTGGTGTGTTGTTGGTTGGGACCTCACTGTACAGTCCTCACTGCTGGGTTGACTATCGCGGGAAGCTAACCAGTTAACTAGCAACACGTAGCTGGGTCTCTCATCTGAATCACACTCAATGAATAATGATAGTCCAGCCTGTGTGGTTAATACGAACCCTCTCCCACCCACATAGTTCTCTTCCACTACGAGTCTGTGCTGTTTCACCTCTCAGTGTGTGTGTGTGTGTGTGTGTGTGTGTGTGTTTTAAACAGTGCAGGCATTTATATAAGACAGAGGATTACATGTGTGTCAAGAGGTTGTTTGTGGTGTGTGTGTGTGTGTGTGTGTGTGTGTGTACTTTTCTGTACTCTCTTCGGTTCGTCCCACACATCACATTTGACCCGGCTCTTACTCATATAACACAAATACAGTTTCACACACACAGGCAAACACACACACACACATGCACACACACATGTTGCGTCTGTACTGTTGTGGTGAAGAGAGCATGTAGAATGAGTTTTGTACGTCCACCATCACACAGATTTTTACACCAACCTTTTGTTTGATTTTTTTTGATTTTTTAAATTGCATGACGTGCTTGTGTTTCTGGTGGTACCTATTTTGCTGCAACACCTGAGTTCTCCCTGAGTTGACCGACCGAGGCTACACATACCAACGTTCCCCTCCACCCTGGTTAGTGCGCCACATCTGACTGGAGCCCTGGACAGTTAAGCACTCCGACTTCCGGTACGCGATGTCACTAATATGGCACCCAGCTGGCTACTGCACAATGCCAGCTGAGCCAGTCGAGGAACATGTGGGAAATGTTCCCAGGGTCAGCACAGGTCTTAGTTTGGTCCGGGTGTACACATATTAAATACAGTACTGGGTGGAAGGAGTACGTTGGTGTGTAGTCCTCCGGGTCTCCCTGCCGTGTATCTCACTTGTGTATAAGTTCAGGGGTTTCTAAGCTACTAGTTGTGTTGTAAATACTACCTTGTCACTCAGTACCTCTGTACAATCTGTAAATAAGTAAAGGTTACATTTTTCTACTTGTCTGGGTCTTGTTGATTAACCTTTTTATCTATGTATGTATGTATCTGTCTACTGTGTAACTAAACTGTTAACGGTCAACAAAACTTAATGCTATACATCAGTAATAAGCCATTGAACGATGGACTATGATGCTTATACAGGGAGATCTTATCTTAGTTTGTCATACAAACCACAAATTGCATTTTTTACACTTTACAAATTCAAGGAGCTGCACACGACTCAACATTGAGGTGGCCAAGCCAGCCAGGCCAACAGGAAGTGTGCCAGGCTTTGAAGCCAATTTTCATCGTGGCCAAACAGTGGTACTGCAGTGTTCAGGGTCTGTCTCATGATGCCTTTGGGCCCAAAAACATTGGGAACGAAACGTCTGTACATCAGTGGACACATTTTTTGAATGTCACAACAGGTGTAAAATGTCTTGTTTTAATATCAGGATTTAATTCACTTGGTCTGATAACATTTGGGAAATAATTTTACCCCATTCAAGTTAGAGGAGCGCAAGATCGGAAGTATTGGAATCAGCCCAGACAGCGGGAATCTCCTGTGCACTTGCTCTATGGGCCCAGTGATGCAGAAGCAGCGCTGGTCATCCATATAATTTTATACCACAGAAATAGAGCTTTTTTTGGCTTCATGGACCACTGAGCAACTTTCATGGGAATGAACGGGTTCCCGAATTCAATGCCAGGGGGCTCATTCATTAAACAATGTGTAGGATCTGTACTAAAAATGCATGTATGGACAAAAGCCAAAAATGGTGTGTATCAAAACATATTCAACAGTTTCTACAATCAGACTTCCACCTCACCATCTGCATCGCCAATTCCCCATTTACAAGATGTTCGTAAGCATGGGTCAAAGGTCCTCCCATTAAGTGTGTTTTTATAGATCACAACTTTTGTGCGGAAAGTGACGTACGCCTCTTTCAGGCCTCGTTTTGTGCGCATGCAATGTTTATAAATAAGACCCCAGGTCTCTTAAGACATCCATGGTGCCAGCGGCTAGCAGCTAACAATGCTGACACAGCTAGCTGACAGTACCTTGCTTTGAATTTTTTTCATCCTCTTTTTATTATGATTTTTTTTATCCATTGAGGTTTAATAATTGTGAAACTTGCCCCAAGCCTAGCAAAGCAATTTAAAGATCCATGACATCATCACAATGTAAAGTCTATGGAGCCAGCAGGAGAAACATTACAACGCATATTCAGTGGGCCACATACCTCAAATGTTGACCCAGAAGTTAGAGGGTTAGGATTAGCATATATGTGAGGCGAGCAGTTCCACTGGACTGCACAGGCGCCATCATGGCATCTGGGATCTAGTTTTTATTATACATCTATGGTGTGAACTGGGGGGGAACCAGAGGTGGGCGCTACACTTCCTCGATGACATCGTCCTGATATCAGCAGTAGGCTAACAGCTGGGGGATACACTCTGCTCAGGAAGCCATCACTCCACTATATCTTTGCATAGCAAATATTGTTTTGTTGCTATATTAATGTTCTGAATATCAGATAGAGCTCCTTTAAACAAACAACATATAACTTGATAATTGAGCTCTGGAGGTGCTGTTGGGTCGATTTTGTCGTCCTTGGACAGAGCCATGCTACGTGTTTCTGTTTCCAGTCTTTATGCTAAGCTAAGCTAGCCAGGTGTTAGCTGTAGCTTCATATTATTTGGTATCGATCTTTTCATCTAACTCTCTGCATGAAGGCAGTGTATTTACCAAAAATGTTGAACTATTCCTTTAATGACCATTTGCTCCCGCAGACCTGAAGGCTCATTAGATAGTTAGTACACTGTGGGTTTCTCACCTTCTGATAAGTTGTTAAGGATGCTCCGCAACTCTTTTTAAAAACTGGTTAACCTGTCAAAACTGTAATTAAAGATGATTAATTTCTAAAAAGATCAAGCAAGTTACGTAGGAGGATACACACCAGACCGTGACTCAAGATTATTTGGTCAGACGACTTCTTCTAAGGTCCAAGGAAATTAACTTTCAACTTTTGGGTTGCCTTAATTAATGATGGCATGACTATAAACTTAATGGCTCATTAGAAAGTTTGTATGTCAGAGGTTCCTCACTTTCTAATAAGCCATCATGTCTGCAGTTAATAAAGTGTGGTAATAAGTTGTTAATGAATACATTTTGGTCTGTTTTTAGGGACGCTGATGTGGGTCTGTTGGTCGGTCCACTGCTTTGGTCCGCAGAGAATTATCTGAAAATCTATTTGATATGATAGCATGAAATTTTACACACATTCATGGGGACATTCATGTTCCTCAGAGGATAAATCCAAATGATTGGTGATTTCCTAACTTTTCTTATAATGGCGTCATCATCATCAAAATTTCAATTTGTCCGATGCTTTATGACAGTGACATTGTCCCCAGCCTCAACCGTACTCTGTGTTTAGTGCTTATTGGCAAATGCTAGCATGCTAACAAAGCTACTAAACTAAGCTGGTGAACCATGTAAACATTGTACCTGCTAAATACAGTACAGGCCAAAAGTTTGGACACACCTTCTCATTCAATGCGTTTTCTTTATTTTCATGACTATTTACATTGTAGATTCTCACTGAAGGCATCAAAACTATGAATGAACACATGTGGAGTTATGTACTTAACAAAAAAAGGTAAAATAACTGAAAACATGTTTTATATTTTAGTTCCTTCAAAATAGCCACCCTTTGCTCTGATTACTGCTTTGCACACTCTTGGCATTCTCTCCATGAGCTTCAAGAGGTAGTCACCTGAAATGGTTTCCACTTCACAGGTGTGCCTTATCAGGGTTAATTAGTGGAATTTCTTGCTTTATCAATGGGGTTGGGACCATCAGTTGTGTTGTGCAGAAGTCAGGTTAATACACAGCCGACAGCCCTATTGGACAACTGTTAAAATTCATATTATGGCAAGAACCAATCAGCTAACTAAAGAAAAACGAGTGGCCATCATTACTTTAAGAAATGAAGGTCAGTCAGTCCGAAAAATTGCAAAAACTTTAAATGTGTCCCCAAGTGGAGTCGCAAAAACCATCAAGCACTACAACGAAACTGGCACACATGAGGACCGACCCAGGAAAGGAAGACCAAGAGTCACCTCTGCTTCTGAGGATAAGTTCATCCGAGTCACCAGCCTCAAAAATGGCAAGTTAACAGCAGCTCAGATCAGAGACCAGATGAATGCCACACAGAGTTCTAGCAGCAGACCCATCTCTAGAACAACTGTTAAGAGGAGACTGCGCCAATCAGGCCTTCATGGTCAAATAGCTGCTAGGAAACCACTGCTAAGGAGAGGCAACAAGCAGAAGAGATTTGTTTGGGCCAAGAAACACAAGGAATGGACATTAGACCAGTGGAAATCTGTGCTTTGGTCTGATGAGTCCAAATTTGAGATCTTTGGTTCCAACCGCCGTGTCTTTGTGAGACGCAGAAAAGGTGAACGGATGGATTCCACATGCCTGGTTCCCACTGTGAAGCATGGAGGAGGAGGTGTGATGGTGTGGGGGTGTTTTGCTGGTGACACTGTTGGGGATTTATTCAAAATTGAAGGCACACTGAACCAGCATGGCTACCACAGCATCCTGCAGCGACATGCCATCCCATCCGGTTTGCGTTTAGTTGGACGATCATTTATTTTTCAACAGGACAATGACCCCAAACACACCTCCAGGCTGTGTAAGGGCTATTTGACCAAGAAGGAGAGTGATGGAGTGCTGCGGCAGATGACCTGGCCTCCACAGTCACCGGACCTGAACCCAATCGAGATGGTTTGGGGTGAGCTGGACCACAGAGTGAAGGCAAAGGGGCCAACAAGTGCTAAACACCTCTGGGAACTCCTTCAAGACTGTTGGAAAACCATTTCAGGTGACTACCTCTTGAAGCTCATGGAGAGAATGCCAAGAGTGTGCAAAGCAGTAATCAGAGCAAAGGGTGGCTATTTTGAAGAAACTAGAATATAAAACATGTTTTCAGTTATTTCACCTTTTTTTGTTAAGTACATAACTCCACATGTGTTCATTCATAGTTTTGATGCCTTCAGTGAGAATCTACAATGTAAATAGTCATGAAAATAAAGAAAACGCATTGAATGAGAAGGTGTGTCCAAACTTTTGGCCTGTACTGTATGTTACACTAAAAAGACACCAAGCAGCAGCGAAGTGCGGCTTGCTGTGGCTGGGAGGCATGCTCATGTGTTTCAGGCGAGCCCGGTCTCATACCGGAGTCGATGAAAGTTAAGGCGGGCGAAAGTCAGAGTGGGACGGGTGGGAGGGGTGGTGGATGGGTCCAACAAACACCGACCTCCACCCGAGATAGCGTCCAGAAAGATTCCAATGACAAACCCTGTTCTTTTTTCCCAAACCTAACCACTTGCTTGTGTTGCCTAAACCTAACCATGTGACTTGCGGTGATGTACCAACGTAGTGCGTTTATTTTGAAAGAGACTGTATGTAAACAATAAATTTCCTGTGAAAAGTGAAGTGCATTTTGAAAGAAGACAACGCATGTAACATACATAATGTTTGTGCATGTTTTCTAAAAGCTTATAGATGAGAACAAAATGGAGCAGTACCATCTGAGATTGTGGGGGTGGTGTAATGTAGTTCAAGCAAGATACAACCGTAGGAGACGACAAAGAAATTTTAAAAATGACCAACTGGAAAGACTTTTTAATGTAGTGATGATAATTCTCTGTCCTGTTGCGACATCTATCTATCTATCTATCTATCTATCTATCTATCTATCTATCTATCTATCTATCTGTACAGTCTGCTAACTACTAAAAGGGCTTTTTGGGATTCTGCTGCAAGAGGGCTCTCTCTGCCCCACTCTCCGAAGACTTTCATAATGCACCCTTAGCATGAGTGTGTGAGTGCATGCGCGTGTGTGCGTGTGCAATATGTGTATTTACGTGTATGTGTGTGTGTTTAGATCAGTGTTCTGGTAAAAAGCTTTATTTTTATATTTTTGTCTCCCTCAGGAGACGGACGCTCTAATCTGGGCTGAAGTGGGACAGGAGAGGGGAGCAGAGAGGAGCACATAGACAAACATACACACTCTCAGACGCACATACACACACAAACACACTTATGCATGGTGCAAATCAGCACACGCTGAGGCTGGAGGATCTGTCACACGCCATAGACCAGCTGCAGCCAGAGGAGAAGGAGGAAGGAGGAGAGAAGAGAACAAAGACACGAGGAGTCCCGCTGCAGCCATCCAGACTTTCTTTGAAATGACTCGTGTGGAAAACATCACACTACACTTACATGGCGTCTACACAGACCTATACATCTGCATGTGCGTAAGAGAGTGTGTGATTATGTGCATATGTGTGCGGCCTTGTCGCTTCCTCTGAGACGAGGTGTAAGGACCACAGTGGCCTAATTCTTCCTGACGTGATCCATATGCTCGCATCTAATGGACAGAGTAACAACACACACCCAGACACAAGCCTGTGCCTCTTATTTAATTAATAGAATTGAGCTGCCCCACATGTCAGGCTGGTAATGTAATTACTGTAACATACAGCAGCAGAATACATGTTTCTTGTACCCCTGAAGTAACATGTAACACTCATACATACATGTACATGATCCCAAAGCTGCAAACATATAGCCGAGCTGTAAGGTTGTGAGATAACGCAGATAAATGAAGATAATTAATTTCCTGGATTAAGAACGTCTGCATCTGAGCAACCCCGTGGCTGGAGAGGAGTCAGGAGGAAAACGGGAGAGGCATAAGTCAGAGAGAAGAAGAGACAGCAGAGGATGATGGAGGACGATGAGGGTGATAGCGCTGACTTTGACAGGCCCGCTGTAGGCTGTTGGCTCTTCCCAAGACTTCAAACATCCTCATTAACCAGCAGCCAGCCTACACACTTAACACGTGTGTGTGTGTGTGTGTGTGTGTGTGTGTGTGTGTGTGTTTGCATGTACACTTGTGTTCTTAAACTGTTGTGATTGTATGTGTGAGAGAGCCGGATAGATGGAAGCAGAGAGAAAGAGAGAGGGAGAGAGCAGCGTGTCAGCCTACACACTAAACAAACCCATGAAAATTCATAAGGACCTGGCGACGCCTACTCACAAATACTAAAAATACTGGAGTGAGTTGAGCCTAGTCAGAGGAGAGGAAAGGGAGGAAGAAGAGAGAGAGAGAGGGAGAGGGAGATAGGAGATGAATAGAGAGAAATGAGAGAGCAGCAGCAGAGGAGGAGGAGGGAGAAGGAGACGAGATAGGTGTAACATGAACCAGGGGAGAGTAGAGCAGAAAGAGAGGAGAAATAATAGTTACATCAACTGCATCCAACTTGGAACATCTATTCTCAGCCTCCAGCGGTCAGCACTCACTTTGTGTAAGAGAGAGTGTGTGTATGTGTGTGTGTGTTTCGACGTGAAAATGTTTTCACATTTTCCCTGGATATCTTGAGCTTGAGGAAAAAAAAATGCAGTTTCAATTTTTTTCTCTTCAACACGTTGACATTCAAGCCTCTGTGTGTTGCGGAAGTCCATGTTCATACTGACTTGATGGCGATTGACAGCATTTTACCGTCAAAGTCATCCATCCAGCAGGGGATGGAGGGTGGGAGGGACAGGCAGTTTTGATTTTGATTTTGCCTTCAGTGCTGATATATAGTCAAAGAAGACGTTTTGTTCTGGGTGTCTGAATCAGGGACGAAGCAGCTCCTTTCACAGCTCTAATGGTGGACTCTCTGCAGGCTTTAGTGAATGTTGACAGATGATGTTTGATTGACGGCACATCCTGAAACACAGTGTATCAAGTTTAGGGTTTTTAAGCCACTTGTTGCCATCTATTAATGCCATACGTCTGAGGGAAACTTTGGTATTTTTCAAAGTGGACCCTATTTTCACATGTGTTTGTGTCTAAGTGACAAATGGAGACACCAATTTGCTGCAGCAGTGAAACAGGCAGCAATGTAATCCCCACAGGCAATCGTGCAGCGTTATACACGTCCACTAAAAGTCCTCATTACTGACAGGCTCAGATTGTTATTTGAAGTGTCGACAACATTATGGAAAAGATCCTACAGAAAATCAAAGTGGTTTTCCCCATAGAATGTATAAAATAGTGGTCATAGCTACCATGATGTCACCCATTGGTTTGTGGACTCCTGTTGTGAAGCCTCGAGCTTGGCACTACAGCTGTCACCATCAGGGGCGTAAATGTAGACAATGCAGGCAGTGAGATTGCACTGGGACCCATAGAGAGTGATTCAGATTGCCACCTTGAAAATATACCTGTGATCAAAGAAAAAAGATATTATTAATTCTACAGTACATAATCTTATTAACTTAAAGATGGTGCTATTTGTTTTACATGTCCTCAAAAAGGCAAACCCATCTGTGTCATTAAAAAATTATATGTGTTTTCCATATAAGCTGTAAAATCTATAAATATACTAAAAACTATTCAATTAAATTATTAATTTCTTACGTTCTTTGATATTTTTGTCAGATATGAAATGATGATTGCTGGGTAATATGTATGCTGATGTTGTCCAATGTTGGGTCTCTGTTTGTATCAACACAATAAATGCACGATAGGGTCTGGTCTGTTTTGTGTCCAAGTCTCGCTTGAGGAGGAGTGTCTCTGCTATCTCCCAAGATGTGACTGTTGCAAGAAAAACTGCAGCGGAAACGTTAGTTAGAGTTGGAGAGAGGAGTGCTGGGAAAAGAGTACACAAAGCGTAGCTCACTGTTTAATTTAAAATGGCTAAATATTTTGCTGATTTTGACAATGTGGAAAAGTCTGTGAGATTTCAGAACGCACACTTACAAATCAGCAAAAAGTAAGGAAAAATGTTTAATTTCTCTGTTGTGTCCTTTCTGCAATGTTGTCAGACATTTATGATATCAATCTGGGCCTGTCAGTGACAAAAACAAGCACCTTAAGTGGACATAAATGGACAATGCATACTAGTCACTTAGACACAAAGACATCGGAAAGTAGAGCCCAGGTTTAAAAATACTGAGCACTCCCCCAGTTTAGCACGAAATTCCCACAACATTGTTGGATGCATGATGGACAGATTTTCAATGCTGCAGAACCAGAGATATTGTCTTATCAAACCTGGTGCCTATATACCCTCAACATAACCCCACCGCAGACGGTGCAGCCCAAGATTCAGCTGTATTATGCTAATGTAGCCTCGAGCTGATAGCCTCAAGCAGAGATGAGGAGAGGGCTGCAGAGGTCTGGTAAACTTCTCTCTCTTGAACTCCACACCTACAGAATTGTTCATTTTCAAACTTGCAGTCTTTGCCCTAACTTAGTCTGACTCCTCCAATCACACGTTCTGTCTCCTGCAATTAACACAAGTAGAAATATAAAGTGAGACATTAAAATTTATCAAGCAGACTGCCTGTGATTTTTAGAGTATTTACTGGCCAATAACAGCAGGCTTAAAGTAGCTCCAGGTGACTGCACATTGCTCACCAGAAGTCCTGTCCTCACAGTGAAGCTCCACGGCTCATACACTCTGAAAAAAACATTGATTCCATGAAAGTAAGCTTAAGTGTTAGTTAAGTCAGGGTTAGGGTTATAAAGCAACACTGGAGTTACAGGGAGTCAGGATTTGAAATACAGGGACACATGACATGATGACATGAGCTTACAGAAAGCCTCATTTGAGAAATTTAGCGGGAGGAAGGACACTGTCTGTTCCTGCTCTGGCCATCCATGCATGGGACAGATTCAGTGCATGGGTGCATTGGGTGTTCAGAGGTATCTTGCAATGTTTTCTGTAAAATCAACACTTGAGGCTGTGGGCATTTTCAGAATTGTCATGGGGCAGGTCCGGTTTGTTTAACAAAGTAATGCAAACCATTGCCTTTCCATTGTGTGCAGGCATTTTTATTGTTTCTCAGCTGAGAGCGATTAAAAAAACATTACAGCGGTTAATATTTTCTTCTGTTTATTTGTTGTCCCAGGCTAAATGTTCTCTGTATGATCTGAATCGTCTTGATAGTATATTTCTGCTCATAGGTGGGTGCATACATGTGTACAGTACCCTTGCAGTAGCCCTTGCAGACAACTCTGTGAGTTCATGTTTTATTCCCTCTGGCAGAAAGGTCTGGTCTCACTCCCGTTCAAAGAGGTTTCCACCTAAGTCGGGCCAATCACAGTGGTTTATCTAATATTGGGTGTTTCAGATTATGAGTGACAACTTGTGGAGTTTACAGTCGTAACCCAGTGCCCTTGGACACTTGTACCTCAGCAAATAGCAAATACAATTCTTGAATCTTTAAAATGAACTCCCCCAAAGCTGTGGTGTAATTCAAACACTACCAGGACTCACATTTCTCCTCCTCTTCTAAAGGCTACTACTACTCAGCAGTGTTGGGCACGGGCCCACCCTGATTTACAACCTGCCCACCCAATTACATTCACGAAAACTCAGTCACTCAGTTGCATAAGAGGAAAATTTCATCATTCTGGTAGGGTGGGCAAGCTGTCAATCTGTCAGTCAGCAGATTGACTGAGATAAGCAGCAGGTGGTGTTTTTTCTCCAGTCAGGTGCAGGAGAGGATGCAACAAAATAAACAAGTGCCTGGCTCCGCTGCTTAAGGGCACATGCAGCACGCGCTGTGTGTAGGGCACCAGTGCCGGAGGGGGCACCCAAACAACCTAATATGATCATCATTAATCATAATTATACATATTGCATTAACACTCCCAGTTAAAGCTGTCACAGACACAACACAGTATGAGCTGCGCCGCTGCTGCTTTGAACACAGCACTGCTGCAGCGTGAGTTCACCAAGTGCTGTTAATATCAGACTTATTAATACAGTCAGGTTTTTTAAACTTAAGCTCATTAAAACATACCTGCATTCAACAATGGGACAGGAACATGTGGTGGTCTTTCAGTCATCAGCATCAATGCAGAACTCCCTCAGAAGCTGTCATACAATGACCTCATTAACGACTTTGTAGCCACAGACGTGCCTCTGTAGAGCCTCCTGCAACTGCTGAAACAGGCCTGTTGTATAGTTCCTCTGTGGTGGAGATTATACTGCCTCTGCAGGTTGTAAAGTTTTGTGACCTTTCTTCTGTTTTGTGTGACTAATGGGACAGTTCTGTTTTTCTTATTCATTCATTTTTCCATAACCGCTTATCCTGTTAGGGGTCACAGGGGGGCTGGGGCCTATCCCAGCTGACATTGGGCAAGAGGTGAGGTACACCCTGGACAGGTCGCCAGACTATCACAGGGCTGACACATTCACGCTCACATTCACACGTACGGGCAATTTACAGTAGAGTCACCAGTTAACCTAACTTGCATGTCTTTAGACTGTGTGAGGAGTGCTGGCTCCCCCACCCTGGGATTTTCGAACCAGGAACCCTTTTGCTGTAAGGTGACAATGCTAACCACTGCATCACCATGCTGCCATTTCTTTAATATTTATTTTTATTTAACAGTAATGGCACTGATAGCATAGCATAGGATAGGGTAAGGTGGGACAGGACAGGACAGGATATCTCAACAAAGCAATTGTGCTTAGGGCACCCAAATGGGTGCAAGTGGCCATGCAAGTGCTAAATGATAATGTATAAGAAACATGGTGGGAAATATGATATTTCTGTTTGCTTCAAACAGTAATATAAGCAGTGAGTCTCCTCAGTGCTCCACAATGATCTACCATTTCCATCTCCTGTTATTTATTGGCTCCTCAGTGGAGCAGAAACATAATATTTTTTAATCTTTATTTCAGGCTGTCAAAATACACACTGCAGAGGGAGAGGGCACAGCAAATGAATTTAGCAGCAAGACTTTGTTTAGTTAAAATTAAACAAAATGACCAAATTTCTGAAAAAAATAACTGACATAAATCAGCGTCTATACAGAAACGAGCCATTGTAACATCTGACTGATTTTGATAAAAACGCACCACATATGATATTTCTGTTTGTTCCAAGTAACAATTTGAGGAGTCTCCTCATCACTCCACACTGATCATCTTTATCGTCTTGTCAGCAGAGCAGACGGGAAAAGTTTTTTTAAGTCCTTATTTCAAACTGTCATCATACACGGTATCAAAAGAAGACATCAGAATCACGCTCATACACATGAAACATTGAGAAAACAAAAGCATTGTGACAGCGGAAACAGATGATAAGTTACGTGAGTTGAATGTTTGTCATGTTGATGGAAACACACCTACTGGCTCAGTCATTACAGGATTAATATGGCACTTTAGGCACACTAGAATTTACTACGGGTCTGCCAGTTTTTTCACCCAGGCCCACCCATTAGCTCCAATCTGGTGATGTCACCAGGGTTATCTTGTCTTGGGCTTGAGACACAAAGCCTGTGTTCAGGCAGCAGGGTGTAGAGTTTGAAAGACGTTTACCAGGCAGGGAGGGACCACTGAGTTATTATGGAAACAGCGTGTGTGGACCATGACTCTTGTTAAGTACCTAAAGTCAGAATAGCTCAGTCTCTGCTGCTTTCAATTTTTAACCATCCTTTCTTTAATCTGCGCCTCACGAGTCTTTAAACTTTATCGAAGTGCCTTAGTAAATCACTGGAGTGGCCCTTTAATATCCAGGATAAACGGCTCCTTTCACAGCTCTGATGGTGGACTTTCTGCCAGCTGACAGATGATGTTTGATTGACACCACAGTCTCTGTCAGTCAGCTCAGTTTGAGCAACAAAAGCAACATGGCTTCCCTGGTAGAAAGCTATAAATCTCAAATAAGCACACAGTGGAGGGATGTCATGCGTGACTGATGACAACTAGTCCCTGCCTCACCTCCTCTCTCCCTCTCACTGTCTCTCCCTCTATGTCTCCCTCTGTCTCTCACATAAATAGCTCTGCCAGGCTATGCTTATGCTAATAGCTGTATGCTAATCAGGGTACTTCCAGGTGCAGAAATAGATGCCGAACATTTAGAGTAAATTTAGCTTTAATAACCTGGCTAATCACACCATTAATGTTACATCCAGTCTGACGCACACATGCACAGTGTGCAGCATTGTTGTTATTCTAATAGAGGGTTTCCACCTGACTGCTGCTTGCTGAGGGATGCTGCGAGGCAGGAACAAGGAGTTGGACAAACTCTGCTCCATGTGCATCTCCAGCAACCCCTCTCCATGTGTGAGAGCTTGTAAATGTTAGAGCTGCAGCTCTCAGACTTCACGCCGTTTTGTTGTGTTTGTTTTATTTTGTCTCTTCTATAAATGATGAAGCTCCAGGCAGGAGAGAGAGAGGCACTCAGCCCTCCCTGGGGGGAGAGTGCTCGCCGCTGGGCATCGTCCCCTCAGCATCACCCACCTCCCCCTCCCAACCCCAGCGGCCCATGACAGACGAACGAGGACAGCTTGTGCATGTGTGTGACTAAAATGTACAATCATGTGAGACCACACTCCAAAATGCAGAGGCTCCACCGTATTATTTGTTTTTGGTGTATTTTTTTATTTAAAGTATTGAATTTGGCATCCATAAAGAGGTAATATATTACTCATTACTCACTGTAAAAAGATGGCATTAATTTTAAATCTTGTTGCTTTTCTCATTACATCCTGGAAACAGTAATTTGTCACAGTTGTGCCGATAAATTACCAGCAGTTTCATCTCTTCAATGACTCCTGTTTACAACATCACTGACCTTGTGAGTGAGCGTGACCATCAACAACAATGTTTGGTGTTCTTGTCATCCACTGGCAGAGTAAAATTTGCAGGAATAATTTGCGGCCCGGAGACGGTAAATCTTTCTGTCAATTCCCATCTAAGTTTGCGAGGTGAGAGAGGATGAGGACAAAAGTTTCAGTTTGTGTTTCAGTTTATTTCACATTAAATTACAGAACAGTGTCAGCGATGACACAATAAATAAAACAAATTTTCTTTGTGGTCCATGATGTAAATATAAGATGCAGGAGTCCAGATGACTTGGTGATGTCATGCTACCAACAAACCAACACAATAAATACCCATTACATCATCAGTAGAATTCCAGCATACAAACATAACAAAATCATCAATTTTTGATTAGCAACAGTGACTTATTCTAGTTCCTGGTACCATGGCACCTATACGCTTATTCTCTTTTTTGCCAAGAGTTAGATGAAAAACTTGATGTCACTGTCATGTCTGTACATAAACACAGCACTCTACACATTTAGCAATACACCTCTGCAAAGGTCCACACACACCAAACCGACATCAAACAACTGGCGGCGATGAAGGCCGACTGTCGCATCGACTCACATCACCTGTGTCTCGGCCAAAAAGTTGCACTTGAACACAGCCTGTGGCCAACTAGCACACACGTTGTGCACCTGCGGGAGAGGAAAAAACTCCACACCAGCAGGTGGTGGCGGTCTGTATTCATCATTCAAAAAGGCAAACCAGAAGACCGACAGGACGGACTCAAGGCGCTAGTTAGCCAGTTAGCATAACACAATCCAATATTGATAGAACAAACGATAATTACCGTGCGCTAGCAAATCATAACACAATTACAAACTGTTTCTGCTAAAGAGCTCAGTGGCAAGGAACGTAATAATAATAATAATTTAACAGGTTCATTTTGATCTCACGCCCTCTAGACTTTAGCTGTTTGTTTTTCTTTCATCACTTTCATTTCTCTTCTTGTTCACTGAGCTGAACTGCCAGTCAGAGTGATTTCATTTACCAATGGGCTCAACTGGGTTGATGCTGATTCAATGTGTTGAATTGGCTGAAAATCCACTGTCAGTGGCAGCTTGTGCCAAAAAAAGGGCGACAGACGCTCACCGACGGCCTTAAATGTCTGACCTTAATGAAACTGACTTCTATCTGTGCAAAGTTTGTTACTAGAGAGGTGTTCTCACATTCTGAGATTCAAACGTGCCTGAGCAAGATATATTAGGCACATCAGCAATAGAAAGCCAATTGTTGTCTAATATGGAAAAACCAATATCGACAGGGGAAAAGACTTCAACAAAGGACCCGCAAAGAAACCCGAAGCCTCCAGCGCAGAGTGCACTCATTACATGTAATATAAAAATCTCAGCCAGACATCTTTCAGCAAACTTTGATTAGACACATTGTATCAGATATTATTGCATGTTTTACAAACGTTGACGCTTTGTCAGCTACTGCCAGTACAAGCTAACAAAGATGCTAACTACACATATACATCTGCTGGCCTCCATTTTGGTGTGGCTGAATCTCTCTGATGCTTCCTCTAACGCTGTAACTAGCCACCTGGATGCACACTGTTCTGTCATTAGTCAACCTGGCTCAAGCAGTAATAGTGGGCGGGGCAGACACCAGATCCAGAGTTTCTCAGTGAGGAAGAAAGAGTAGATTTTCTCCAGCTCGTTTTCATTATTTATCTATGAATTTATTTACTTTTAATGTGGGAAAACCATGTTAAACAAAATATTAATCATAGTGAGAGTATTTTCATATAGCTTACTTTAAAAGCAGACCTAAATATTGTATTTTGTAATAACTATTTTTGAAAAGTTTGTAATATTAAGGGTGAATTATCGACCTCGTAAACAGTAACTGACAAAACAATCTCAGAGCAATGCCCACAAGCAGCTATTCTGGAGCTTTTGATCATATGAACTTCAAAACTGTACATTTTAAAATTTGCAATTCGATGACAACTGAGCCAACATCTGCTGACATGTGATATGACCAAAAGCTCCTGAGACCAGTGTTGTAGTAAATGAGATAGATCCTTGTCTTGAGATCAGTCTCAGGACCACTTTTTAAAGGTCTCTGTCTCATGTGTTTAATCAATCTTATCTTGCTCTCAGACAAAGAAGAATCTGGATTTTATTTCAAGAGCAGTCAAGACCACGACTGCCGGGATATCACTAAATTGCCTGTGCAAAAAGAAGTGTTGAATAAAGGTGGTTACGTTGATTACAGCTCCTCTGTGTGTTATTGTGTTTGTTTACTCTTAGAAAACAAATACATAAAATTCAATCCCCTTTCCTATGGGTATTTTTATAGGAATGTAGAGCTCTCGGATAATGAGTGTGATGCAGTGTTGGACTGGATCGGTCTTGGTCTTGTCTTGGTCTCAATTTAGTAGGTCTTGACTACAACGCTGCCAAAAACAGCCTCTGAGGGACACTGGTGAGATTATGACAATTGTAATGTTGTTTAGGAGGACTTGCATTTGTGGCAGTTTATAAGTCACATGACTAATAACAAACGATATAAACAGCCACCCTGTTAAAGGCAAGATCCAGAAACCTTTTGAAATTTATGCATGACATACTGAAAAAGAATTGTTACTTAGTTTGATGGACTTGTACTTAAACTCACACTGCGCCTCGCTGTGTGTGCTTTCTTAAAGTTAAAGAATAAAATTGAGTTAGCAGTTTATTAAAGTACTTGTCGGTGTCAAACATGTCTTGCAGTTGAGTAAACCAACCTTTCAGCGCTGCCATAAATTATGTACTTGTAACCGCATAGATGTTTAAAAATGGAGTCATCTATTCAGTAGAGGTGAACCCTGCTGCTTTTAAACACCATTCACTTGCTTTATCACATGGGCAGGAAAAAAGCCCATAAGTCCACAATACAAGAAGAATCCCTGTATGAGCTTGTGTTGAATTATGTTCACTCCAGGAGTAAAAGCCAAAGTGAAGACTCAACAGGAGGCACGGAGCGCAACTTATTTCTTCTTTCTTAAAATGAAATGTACCACTGGGCCTGACTCATGTTCCCCACAGGCTCCATACACTAAATATGGGTTTAATTCTTCCAACTGTGGCAAATTACAACAATACACATCATTTTATTTTTTCGCCCACTTTCTCCCACGAGTTTTTGTTGTTGTGTCTTTCAGATTAATGTTGCTGAAGAGACATAAAGTCAACAGATTTTTGACTTTATTTCACTCTGCAGAGGACAGCACTGGGGATGTATCGCTGTGTCTCTGTCCAAGGTGCTGATTGTGGATCTGTCAGCAGTGCAGGAGCTGTCCAAGGTGTTTGAAGAGTTTCATGCTGACTGTAATGTCTGCGGCCGGTGGGAGGCACTCAGCCTGTGTCAGATCTTTCTTACTTAATCACTGAGACATTATTTGCGCCTGTCTGCTGGGATACACAAACGGTGGAAGCCTCATTCCGTGCTGAGACTTAGGTCACGTCTCCCTGACAGCTTACTTTTAGCAATAGTATAGTTTGGGTTTAATTTCCTGTCAGTCTGTTGTTGTGTGCCACTGTTTTAGTGGGTCCCTGGTTTAGGTTTATTATTTTCTTGGCAACAAATGAAAAGGTTTGTAAAACTTTCTGACCGTTATCAATCCTGTCTCTCCGTCCTTCGGTCGTTGCCAGCAAGGCTGTACATCAGGTGCAAAAGCAGGTTGGCTATAAGTCAGAGGGTTGGTGATTAAATCTCTTGATCTTCCTGTCCACAACTCAAAGAAACTTTGAGTAAGACCCTGAATTGCCCTAAACAAAAAAGTACAGCCTAGTCTTATGGGAATGTTCTTAGTTTTGCAGGAATTTATGTATAGACCAAAACACTGGACTTAATACCTCTAGTGCAGTGATACTCACCTTATGGCCTGCAGGCCAAATCTGGCCCACAACAGGGTGCCGAGTGGACCATTTTCTAAATTAACAACAAGAATAAATTTATTCACACTGGGATTGTTTTTGTACATTAAATTAACTAACATTAACTTGGTAGGGTGCATTTAAAAAACAACAAATTAAAGTTTGTTTGTAAAATTAAAGTGCCCGGGGAGGATCATCCCAGCCCTGCCTGACAGAGGTCCGGGCTTAGCTCAGAATGTCCTCAAATCCTAGAAACGCCCCTGTGTACACCTGACCTGTCTGTGGCCGCTGCCTCTTGGCAAACTTTATTGAGGACAGCAAAAGTCAAAAGGTTGAAATTAGGCAGTTCATTTACTATATATACTGAAAAATCAGAGGTGGGGGACTCGAGTCACATTACTTGAATTGAGTCAGACTCAGGCCACAAATTTGAGGGCTTGAGACTTTCTTGACTAACATTTATGAAATACTAGACTTGGCTTTGACCTGGTATTCACGACTAGAGACTCGACTTAGACCTGAGACAGATAACTCGAAAGGACTTGACTTTTAAAAAAATTAAATATTTACATTTTTCTAGATATTGAAAAGTTAGGTTTTGTTTTTGAAACATTATTCGGTGATTTTGAGTGTTATGCTTGCAAACCTACTGTGGCAGACCAGCAGAGGCCAACACAAAAGGCAGCTATCATCGAGGGAGCTACAGCAGTCCAAAAAATAGTAAGATTTCGATTAAAGGATTATGTTGTTAATGACAATAGAAGAGAACAGCGGTATGCAAAGTCTATGACTCTGATCAGTAACATATCCACCACAATATCCAACTTCATCTGTCAATACCCAAAACAAAGGTACATGAATGTGTAGGCTAGTGCATTATTTTATGAGCTGGACTACTGACTTGCTTGACTTCAGCAATAACTTGACTTGCTTGATTCTCACCACAGTAACTTAGGACTTGCTAGAGACTTGCTTGTGATTAGCTCCCACATCTGTGATAAATTTGATCCATGTTTGTTCCAGGCAGCACGGTGATGCAGTGGTTAGCATTGTTGGCTCACATCAAGTGGATTACTGGTTCAAACCCCAGGGTGGGGGAACCCTCCTGTGTGGAGTTTGCATGCTCTCTGTATGTCAGCGTGGGGGTTCTCTGGTTTCCTTCCACAGTCCAAAGACATGCAGGTTAGGTTAATTGGTGGTAAATTGCCTGTGAATGTGAGCATGAATGGTTGTCTGTCTCCATGTGTCAGCCCTGTGATAGTCTCGCGACCTGTCCAGGGTGTACCCCGCCTCTCACCCAGTGTCAACGGGGATAGGCTCTAGCTCTCCCATGACCCTGAACAGGATTAGGAAAAATGAAATGTTTGTTCAATGACTGGCCCCTGACCTGTCATTTTGTAACAGTGGCTCCTAGGCAATGAAGACAACATATCGCCATGCAACGGTTGATATGATGTGTAACAAATTAGCACCCCCACAAACAGTGGGGCAATATGACAATATGTACGCAATATATAGTTACATAGGTTAGATTTAGGTAAGTTAAGATACTTTTTTTAGTGTTAGGAGAAGAAACATGGTGACAACCTATGTTAAAATAACTCAAAGTTCACTTGTTTTCACAGGGGACACAAACATTCTTCTGGGGGAAAGTCCTGTATTGTTTGATCCATCCACCACCCCAACCTGCCCCCCTATGCAGACTTTCGGTCTTTATATGACTTCCATCTTTACTGCCATCAGCGCATTGGTGACATGATTGCAGCTTTCCAGATTACATGAGTTATAGACAAATTGCTGGCTCATGGTTGTGTTGAATATATACGAATTGTGGTGCATTTCTTTTCTTAGGTATCCACACTAACAGTGCATGAGAATAGCCTGAGCAGGCTGCATATCTAGCAGCTTGAGGAAAAGTAATTAGGATTCATCCTTGGGGTACCATGAATGTGTGTTCCAAATGTCATGCCAGTCCAACCAATAGTTGTTGAGGCATTTCACCAAGAAAAAAAACAATGTCATGGTGGCACTAAAAGAAAACCTAGGGAAAAGTCAGGACATCTCAAAGGTCAGTAGGACAGATCGTTTGGCTGAACATCCAAAGTTAACAAAAGTTGTTGGAGGAAAGGATATCAAAGCTGCTCAATTCCGGCTTGAAGAGCGGGTCACCATCATAGCTTCGTCCAGTCTCCTGCTCCTTTTCCTTTCAGCTGCAGTCACTGGCGAGTCAGCTGGCTCAAGAGCAAGAGGCCAATCCTAATCCCCATGGGATACAAAGAGAGTGCAAATTTCTGTCTGACTTTCTTGGTACCAGTACAACGTGACCAAACATTCAGGGCCCAGCCATCCAAATCCTTCCCAAGACATGCAGTGTTTTGTTTCCTATCTCTGTGTGGTCAGCTCTGGTATGAGCCACAGCCGTCGAGGAACACAAATCCAATGACTGTATGCAAGAATGGTGCATGATTTCAAGCTGTACGCCAACAGAATGGGCCTGTAGTCATTTAAATAACTAAGTTCTGCACCCTGGCAGTAGACTATGTAGAAATCTGAACTCCAGTTGAATACATTTTTCCAGGGGTTGGCTAAAAGCATAAAGGAGCTGGTGACATGTGAATTATCAGACCACCTGGAGGAGTTGATTATGTTTGCCATTTGGGTTGACACCTGGCTCAGTGGGACACCTGTAGCTGTGAGACAAATGTGGAGCCCAGGCCAGCAGAGAGGCTGATGCAAATCAGGGACCTCTCAGCACGCAGGAGAAGCTGTGAAATGGCACCTCATTGTATGTGATTGTGTTATTGACATCTTATATTTTAACTCTTTGTGGTTTTAATGATTGTTATTCACTTGCAGTGAAGGAAGAGCACATTAACAGTGTCTTTGTCATTCTGAAGAGGCTACTGGAAAAACAAAAATCAACCTTTCCAAATTTAAACCAAAGTACATTCAAGGGATGCCACTGTGGCAAAGCAGAGAGCTTAATTCATGAAATTTACCAACTTATTATATTTTTCATGTGTTGGGATTCACAGGACCACAGATGATTTATCATTTGGTAAAATCATCACTGGGCATTTAAAGGCTTTTTCCTCTGGATGCTCTTTGTCTTCAAACAAAGAGAGCTAGGTGACACCCATCTCCACAGGACGTCTCACCTCACACCTCAGTGAGACACAAGTCTCACAACTTGATTGGACAGGACTTTTACAGTGACATGTGACTCTGTGATGTCACAGGCATCTGTACAAGGTCTGCTCCCTTCCAACAGATCCCTCTCTCTTGCTCTGGAGCTTCAACAGCTCACACCTCTTTCCGGCTGGGCCTGGAACAGCAGAGGCTCAGACCCTTGCTCCATAGCCTCAAACCACTAAAGGGAGAGCAATTGATCACAGACTCTCTTGCAAACACAAGGTTTGCAACTAGCTTTCCAGCAACAAGGAACTAAGTGAGTTAGCACCCAGCGTCTAACTCTGCTAAACCCTGAGCGTCCAGCTTCCTCGGAGTTTCACCTTTGGAACAAAGGACCCAACAAAGACTGCACCTGAAACCATCTTCCCAGCCTTCTTCTGCTAGCTAACAAAGCAGCACACCACCAAGTGACTCTTTCTTCCATCCATTCAAGGATCGGTAACGTAACAACTGGGCATAGCTTATCACAGCTTTACAAGCTAAGCAAGACTGTTTAACTTGTTGTATGTGATTTGAGTCTGTTTACTGAGTTATTGTTGTGATAGATTGCAGTTAGGTCATTGATTAGTTGGCTTCGCCAAAGCTAAGTGTTTAGTTTGCTAATACTGTTCACAAACAGATTCCTGCACACAACTAAACAATCTCTGCACTAATCCAGACTGTTTGCAACACATATCACATTCACATAGACTCATTAACAAATAGGCTTTCAACAGAGCTACACCCAAACAGGCATCTCAAAGTTCCCGCTTCTTTTCCTTTGTCTTGTGGTGCGTTCCAGGCAACCCGTAACTCGTGTTTTCACAACCTGTAACCCGTCAAAGTGCACTGGAACGGCAGTCAAACCCGTAACTTCCCACCCGTGAACTCGTACCAGATCGATGTACTCCCAGTTACGCTTTCTGACGTCACATAGCCCTCTACACCAATTACCTTACTCCTCTAAATAACAACAGCAGCCCTATGGATGCAGTGTTGATGCAAGTGATACATGGTGAGAAATAGACATAAAATAACCCTAATGTTAAAGTATTATTGGCAGCCGCTCTAACAGCTGGTTTCCAGTGCAAGAATAATCAATACAAAATACGTTTCCAAACATACAGATAACATAAAATAAAAAGTATAATAGCATCTGTGACCTTGTGCACTGTTTTCCTCCTCTGTTTCGCTCAAATGAGCAAGGAGCAGGCACCTTTGGCGTTAGAAATATTGGAGAAGCACAAACATATGGTTCGCCATGTTCAACGTTAAACAGAAAGTAACTGGCAGTTTGCCATAACTTTCCTGGAACGCAACAAAGTCGTAACTCGTGACTTGAAGTCATGACTTACGAGCTCAAAAGCCTGCCTGGAACGCACCATTTGTCCTGACCACACGGTCAGACAAACACCTCCCCCTGAAGCAAGCCTTGATTTGGCCATTTTGGTAGTTCTCTGTTGTCAGCCATTTTGTTTTGTAGGCCAAACGGCTCCTCGATCACCACACCCGCCTTTGTCTTTCTCTTCTTTCTCCCTCTCACACACACACACACACACACACACACACACACATACACACCAAGCTTGTATATAGTTAGTTAGAATTTGTGTGTTTTGGTTTGCTTTGCTAGTTTGTGAATAAATATAATTCTTTGGAATCATACCTGCTGTCTGTTTAATGTTGCACAAGAGTGAATGAATAGTCAACCGCTGCTGCGTCAAGAACTCCAAAATCCTTCAGGTGTTACTGTTAATTTTGGTTGTTATCTTTAATTTGATTATTAATCAAACTCCAAATTAATAGTTTAGCCTATTTTATGAGACTGATATCTTTAACTGGCTATCATTTTTCCCTTTACGGGAATGGTGCCCCACGAGGTGATTTAATGTTAATTAAGTCACATTATTTAACATAATTATTAATTATTACTAATAATTATTAATTATTTCCGATAGCCAATTAAATCCCAACATATTTGGTGCCGCCATGTGAAGCCCGAATTTATGTTCCCAACATTTTTGGTGCCTCCGTGTGAAGCCTAATGTGTTGACCCCAACACTTGTCTAGCCTGCTGCGGTCACTGCTCCAATCAAGTACATCCAAAAACCCCATCAGGACATGACAGAGATGAAAGAGATTGTTCTTTTCTCAGGGCCCTGCCATTAAAGGGATAGTTTGGGGTTTCTTAAGTTGGGTTGTCCATTCATTCATTCATTTCCCGTAAGCACTTATCTCATTAGGGGTCACAGGGGGGCTGGAGCCTATCCCAGCTGTTGTTGGGCGAGAGGCGGGGTACACCCTGGACAGGTCGCCAGGCTATCACAGGTCTAACAGACAACCATTCACACTCACATTCACACAATTTAGAGTCACCAATTAACCTGCATGTCTTTGGACTGTGGGAGGAAGTACCCAGAGAAAACCCACGCTGACACTGGGAGAACATGCAAACTCAGCACAGAAGGGCTCCCCCACCCAGGGTTTGAACCGCTGACCCTGGGCGACAATGCTAACCACTGAACCACCCTGCTGCCATGTTGGATTGTATGAAGTACTAATCCAAAGCAATGCAAAATGTATTTTAGGCACTTTAAACAAAGCCTCCAAAAAGAAAATCAATATCAGGTTAAGTGGACCTCATATTGAAAATATTTTCACTGATTTACCTGCCATCAGACAGTCCTTTCCCTTGGCACTACATTTTCTTAACTCTCACTCTCTCTTTTAGCTGATTCAGTAGCCCATTTCCCTCTGCTAAAGTTCTTGCTCTGTTTACTCTGGTTCATAAAGGTATCTGGCATTGCGTTGTTGTCATAATCATTCAGTTTTTTTATTTATCTTGTGTTTGTGGTCTCTTCTATAAACCACTGAAAGTCCGACCGAAACCAAGTGCACAGCTGCACTTGTGTAGGAATATGGAAGTTCTACGGTTGAGAAAATGTAGTGCCAACAGAAAGGGCTGTCTGACATCAAGGTAAAGCAATGAAAATATTCCAAATATAGCATCCACTTAACTGATATGATTTTTTTATGTGGGCCTTTTTTTAGGTGGTTGAATAGATTTTATTGCTGACCTCTCCACAGAGTACATTCCTGAGCTGCAGGGGTGGCACTCCTGTCTGCTTCTCCAAACTGGGAGCGTGCCCAACACCACCACTGTATGCAATACACTGACTATGGATAAGTACCTCATACAACACCACTTCAAAAAACGAACTGTCCCTTTAACAGGAAACTAAATCCTGGTGCATTTTTTTCTTTGAGTGCTTCTCATCATGAGAGAGTTAATCTGTAACCAGGAGCTTTTGGCAGTGATATGGTGAAGTGTGATCTTACTGTTTGGAGTTGGCCATATCTGTTTATGGTGTGGACAAATCACCACAACTTTTTTTTTCAGGAAGTTTTTTCAGTGGACTGGTGGACACTGTTTTACATATTTGACATTACACTGTTATCCTGGGTCTAGAGATGTGACAGTGGACGTAGCCTTTTGTTGGAGTCTAATTAGTTGGAACTAATCCTGCTTCAAAACTGTACTATCATGCCTGTTTATGCATTGATTGTGAAAGAAGTGCATGTTGTAATGGAGACAGTTGTATGTTGGCAACACATCCAGGCACTCCTACATCCTCCAACAGCAGCTCTGGTGCTGCATCATACTCAGTAATAAAATGTCTTCCAGGTCTTCTGATGGTGCCTGATCATCTCTGGTAGCATCTTACCTCAGACCTTATAATTACTTTACCCCCTCTGACAGCACCTAAGACCTATGATCACTCAGTTTTTTAATAAAGGTATGTTTATCGAGAAAATTAGCTCACACAGCCTAACTAAGATAGAAAGGCAAGCAAATGTGCACAGGACAGGTATGTTTAAAGGGACAGTTCACCCCAACATCAAAATGCATATTTTTCCTCTTACCTGTAGTGCTATTTATCAATCTAGATAGTTTTGGTGTGTGTTGCTGAGTGTTGGAGAGATGTCTGCCTTCACTCAAATACAGTGAAATAAGATGGCACTCAGCTTGTGGTGCTCAAAGTGCCAAAAATACGTCTGAAAACCTCGACAACAATGTCTCCTTCTAGAGATCATGACCCTGTTACTCAAGATAATCTGCAGACCTTGCTGTGAGCAGTTTAATGTAAAAGCTTTTTTCTTTCTATTGAACTACCCTCACCAATCGCTATCACCAGACAGAAGGAAACATGTGTCTACTCACGGACAAGAGTGTTGTGCTTGTGACAGTGTGAGATATAAACATTAATGGCATCCTCCTCGGCTGAGCTGTAACATTAAGCCCAATTCAGACCAAAGATTTGCGACGAGATGAGTAACTACTTGCAATGCAATATTCTTCAACGTTCTAAAAACCTGCCACACACCAACACAACTAGATGAGACGGTGTATCATCTCAAAGCAACAACTCTCTGTACTCCCATTCTGATTTCCAGCTTTTCAGGCTTATTTTGTGGCTGAATATAATTTGTAGCTTCTTAAAATATGAATGAGAACAGTGATAGTGAAATACTGGCTACAGTTGCTTGTGTAGTTGATGAAATGGTGAAAAACATAAAACGAGCATCAGATGGACTGTATTCATAATAAATACAGCACAATAATATAGGTAAGCAGGGCCAATTAGTTAGTCAATGAGAGTGTGTGTAATCTGGGGGTCATAAGCACATACTGCCAGCAGCAGCAACCCACCATCTGACGCTGACACACCGTGAGGACAGAAACAGATGGGACAGAGCACCTGAACCTCAAAGCAAACACACCGTCTGCTGTCATTTTGACTTGACCAGTGGACTTCTCTACAAGCCGATTGGCTGTTGAAACAGGCAACGTGCCTTACGTTCTAAAACCAGACGCCGGCGATTTGACCAACTGAGTTGCAGGTGACACCATCAGATTTACACCGCTGCAACTTTTCTCTACAACGTTCTAAAACGGTTTTGTCTCATCACAAATCTTTGGTCTGAACTGGGCTTTAGCTAGCTCAGTGGTGCTGGGTGAGCTAGAAGTACATGCACGCTTTCCTCTGCACAATGATACAGCTGGCAGGTGTAGTTTGGTGTTTCGAGCACCACAAACCAAGTGCAACTAGTTCCATTATATTCCATTATATTCCATTATATATCTCCAACACTCAGTAACTTACACCAAAACAATTTAGACTGACAAAGAACACGACAGGAAAAATGGGTATTTTTGATATTGGGGTGAACTGTCCCTTTAACTTGTTAGCCTAAATCTTCTTGTGTCTCTGGTCCAGTTTCTCCCATTACCATTACTTCTTATCCTTCACCCAAAATATCTCTGTTTTGCAATGAGGTATATTCAAGGTCAAGTCAAAGTCATTCTCTAACAGTGACTGTTCTTTTTGTGCTGCCCTGACACCTGGTTTTAAGGATTTGCCTCACTGGATGTTTCAAGATTCACCAATCAGCAGGTCATTTGTCGCCTTCCTGCTCTTGCACTCACCAGTTCTTCAGTGTGAGCGCTCAAACAAGCAAAACTGTCACTCGGGCCTAAATCAGGGCATAAAGTTGCTGTGTAACATGAGCAGCCAGTCAGTGCAGGGCCAGACAGACACCTCACAGCCAATCAGGACCAAGCACTCTCTGTGGTCATGGTAGGAATTCATTTAAAGCTCAGTTTTTGAAGATTATCCCATCCATGAATAAAACAAACAGTAAAAAATTAAACTGTAACACCACATTCATTTTCTGTTGGGTTACAGTCAGTGCATTTCCTCTGTGTCTTTACACTCACGTAATTCTTGCCTCTTGTCTTCTCACTCTATCTTCCACGCTCTTTGCGGCCTCGGTGTCTAACAATACCCACAATGCACAGCCCCAAAAAGGCTCCCTACCCACGGTGATGGGCAGAGCCAGCTGAACTCTGGAGGCCTCATCTGTGTGTGTGTGTGTGTGAGAGAGAGAGAGTGAGAGAGTGAGATGATGCACTGCTACAGTCTGTCGGTGTATTGCTTTTATAGAGAGTTGTTCAACTGTATACTTTCTCTCTCTCTCTCTCACACACACACAGACATACAGCACACGCAGACAGCCATGCATGAAACATAGTTTGCATTAAATACTTGATGAGGTGTGTGAGGCTGTCAGGCGTCGTTCTGCAGCTCAGTGAGAATAGATGTCACATCCAATGAACAATTTTGCCTTGTGTAACGTCTCCCGAGCCTCAATGTGGGAATTCAGCCCCGAGAAACAAATTCCCAACAACCTGCTTATATACTGTACTGTATATACACACATTACAGCCTGCCTCAGAGTACAACAAACAACACTCAGATGATTACAAAATGTTTCCTACTGTATAAAACATGAGCACATAGCATAGCCTACAATCCCCGAACACTCAGTTTTTCCATTTAGTTTCCTCATAAGTAGCTTTAAAGTTACTTATTCCACTCTGTCTGACGGTATCACACTCTGTATCGACTTATTACTGTGGAAAAATCTAACCCCAAGATGTTTTTGTTGCATCGAAAAGACACTTTTAGATATTTAATTATAAATTGTCCAAACATTCAGACAGGAATATTTTTTATCTATGGTTTTAAAATTATATTGTATGTGTTTGAACAATGTTAGGCTGCAATGCAAAAGTTAAAGGCAATTATACTCAACTTATTACCCACAGGCCAAATATGGCCCACGATGGGGTGCCAAGTGGCCCGCCGACCATTTTCTAATTTACAATGAAAATAAAAAAAAAAATAAATTCATACTGGGATATTTTTTTGTACTTTGAATGAAAATAAGGTGCCAGAGTGCTTAATAAAACACATCAAAATAGAGCTTGCTCATAAAAAACTGAATGCCCTCAAATACTAGAAACACTTCTGCATACAGCAAACACTGAAAGGTTGAAAACAGGTAATTAATTTATGATGTATACAGATAAATAATATTAATGTTTGTTTATTAACTGGCCTCTGGCCTTCTGTCATTTTACAAAAGTGGCCCCAAGGCAAAGCAGGTAGAGTTTCCCTGGTTTAGACATGTGGACTTTAATAACAGGTTTTAATCAATATTAAGAAAAATATTTTCTATCACATGACATTTTCAGTCACTGCAATGTCTTTCATGAATTGGACATTAAGGAAATAGGCTGCTGTTATTTTATTACATGATTACACCCACCCACACAAACAAGTCTTTCAAATTAAATGTCCATGCCCCTCAGAACAACAGGAAGATATGCTTTTTTCACGCCCTGAAGTTGGTGTGAATGCCCGATTACTGGTTTCAGAGAGTTACAGAACTGGTTGGACACTGCCCGCTCAGTCCGACGTTAAAAGGGTGTGAGATTTTCTGTAGCTATTTAATTATCCAACAAGCAACTGGCACCTTTAGTCTCTCAGTACTTACCCTATTACTCCAACTTCCTTACCTTGTCGGTGGTACTCAGCTCCAAGCCCATTCATTCCCTACTGGAGAATATCTAAAAAATTATACATAAATATATAATTTCCTACAAAAGCTGGGCATTGTAGTTTTTAGCAAACATTACTCAAACAGGAGTAAATAGTCCATTTTTACTAGTGGATGAATACACATTTGGTGATACAGTATAGTGTCTAGTCCAGTGGTTCCCAACTGGTGGGCCGTGGTCCAAAAGTGGGTTGCATGCCCATTCTGAATGGACCGCAAGCGACTCGAGAATATGTCAAGTTTGTAAAAAAATAAATAAATAAATAAAAAACCACTTTATTTTGAAATACAGTAAATTTCCAGCATAGAGTTTTTATTTTGAGTGAGTGACTAATAGACAGCTACTTGACAGGGACAGCAAACTAGCCCAACGACATAGCCAAACACAAGTATGACACTGAATGTATTCAACTGTGCGGACCTTGAACTGATGACTAGGAAGAAATCTGGACCCTGAGGCTGGACCAGTTGGAAACCACTGCTGCTGGTCAGTATTTACTGCAGCAGCATGGTATATGTGGAAGTGTAGTCACGTCTCAGAGAAATCACATTTGTAGATTAATACATTGTTTTTGTAATTATGTTGTTGTGACAATGTAATTGCTGCCTGGATTATGTTCAGGGACATTTCTTTAAGTTAATGACACACTGCATTTATGTACAGTCCTGGATTCTCGGGGAGCGGTCAGTCTAAATGGTGGACATACAAAGGTTCAGGACTGTGACACTAGAGTCCTGGGATCTCATCCAGACTCCTGTCTGTGGTTTTGTTTAAAAAATCAAACCAAAGGCACGCACATCTCACCGTGGGAGGGCAGGTGATGAGTCGATAGTCGTAGATGAAAGAAGGGTGAATGACTCGCAACACTGCAGGACTGTTTGCAGAAAAAAAATATAATTTATTGCACCGTGGTGTGGTTTTGTTTAGGCAACAAAAGCACTTTGGTTAAGTTTAGGGAAAGATTGTGCTTTCACATAATATTAATAAAAAAGGTTATAGTAAAAAATATTGCAATAGTTACTATGAGTGAATATTGTATGGCAGGATTGCCTATTTAGGCAGAAAACAAATTCAGTGTCAACATTTTTGCGACTTTGCCAATTCCCCAATTTCCCCATTTCCCCATTATGTTAGAAACATAATTTGCTTGGCATTATGTTATCCTCAAACATATTTACTCAACAAATCTACTGTATATAAAGGTAATTTCTAAGAGACAGGGCTGGGAAATTATTCAAAATTACTACAGTGCTTGTGTTCACAAATAAGTCATCCAGTGCAACATTTTGGCTCCTTTTTGTCGTTGTTTTTGGGCAACAATTAAGGTGTATGGCACAGAGGAACAGGCTAAACAGGCTTGCAATCAAGGCAATCAAGTCTGTGTTTGTTGGATTTGGTCTTCTAATAGGATTTGTTGGCACTATGACAAATAATAAATAAGCCAGCCGTCCCCTTTAAATATAAAGCAACTGTTTCAACCGTGTGAGTTACATTTCCTCTTTTATTTGATTCATATCATCTGACATAAAAAGACTAATGATAACTAATTATAACTTCCTATTTACTTTCAGCTAACCCTGCACATAAACACACACACACACACACAAACTCACATTTAAGGTCTACAGAAATAGACACACTGCACAAGTTACACACACACCCACACACACAAACATCGCAGGTCTCTGGAGCTGCACCTTCAGGCCAGATTAGTTTGAGTGACTCAGAGGCAACTCTCCTGCTGTGTAATTGAACAGTACTACTGTAGCCTCTCTGTTCACACACTTAAACACACACACACACGCACACATACACACACAAACACGTATGCATGCATTTCTGTTAATGTGTTAAATCCCACATTGTGAAGAAAAAGATGAGAAAGTGTGTGAAACAGAAGTGAAGAAGGAATATTAAAGTGAGAATAAAATAGGGGAGAGGAGCAAACGAGAGCGCAGAGAGATGTAAGACAGAGGGGTAAGAAAGAGAGAATAAAGCAGGGGTGCCTTGTCTTTCCTTAAATACTCCTGCTGAGAGATGCTGCTCCGCTGATCAAACGGCGAGAGAGAAGAGGTGAGGGGGCGCGCGTAGGAGGAGGAGAGAGAAAGAAAGAGATATAGAGAGCAGAAGAAAGGGATAGTGTAGCTGCTGAACACAGACAGAAAAAAGGAAGGTAGGAAATCAGAGGGATAGCAAGTGGTGGCAGCCGTCAAATTAGAATTGTAAGAGGTGTGACGGCACGGACAAAGATTTGACTTCTACAAGATATTAGTGCCCCCTCGACTCCCTGGCTGTCCACCTCCTTTTTTTGTAATCTGCCAGGTTTCATTTCATCACACAGAAGTCAGTTACATACCTGTAACAGCAGCAGAAACACTGTCATCAGCCCATTGGCACTCTGCTGACGTCAGTGACAGTGACGGCCACCATCTTAGGGATCTACAGCAGAGAGACAGAGAGGGAGACACTGTTTAAGAGTGTCCTCTCACTGTGTGTATCTGTGTGTTGTTTGCGTGCATATGACAGCTCTTAAAAAAAAGCCTAATAGAGTTTGTACCCCAGTGGACTCAGCATCCTAGCGCCTCTGCACACACACACACACACACACAGATACACATACACACACACATGTATTCATACACAGACAGGCCCAAAGTTCAGGCTTTAACTTAAGCTGACAGTCAGAACACACACTTGTCACACTCTGAAAGTAACATTAGGTGATATCTCTGTGAAAACACACACACATGTTTTAGCATTTTGTCATGAAAGCAGATTTTTGTCAAGAAGTAACACAACGGGGAAGAGGAAACTGGAAAATGAAACACCATGCAGTGCAGGTGTAACTCAAACAGCCATTTTTGGTCACACTTATATTGAGAGTACACAACTCATCATCTGTAATGCAGAAATAAACGCTTGACTCAGCTCGAATTATAGCTTCTCTTTGTTCACACATTTAACACAGCAACAATTTATGTGGTCTAAACTGTGAATCATCTCTGCTTTGACACAAAAAGTGTTTGGTGACCAGATCTTTTAAAATTCATGAACTCTTTTTCTCACCAGCCAAGCTCACCAAATGTAGCTGCAGTTTCGTACACTGTGTCAGTGTGAAGGGCTTTGTAACAGTTCACTCTTTTAAAATCAGTCTTCTTCTTTTAGAAGAACATGTGTCTCTCTAAATCATCAATCTCCCCAAAGATGTTCACTGCCTACCTTCTGTATTCCAGGTCCACATCATTAAAAAAGGCATGTTGTTGCTAATATAAAATTGCTAAATTTAAAGGAAATGGTTCGCTCTGTATTTTTCTTATTGTTAACAAATCCCATGATGTATAAGTCTGTACCTCTGTGACTTCCCTTCCACCTGTTTGGCACTCAGCCCCAAACATGTTGGTTCCTGCAAAATGATCATTTGTTAATCAATTACTCACCACTGTTTTGCCTTGATGGAGAATCCAAAAAATGAACTGACTTCATGATCTGAAGTGACCCGTGCACTGTAATCCAAGTCTCAGTTATCCAGTCGTATGCTCAGTACTTCTCAAACACATGTGTTTTGCTAAAACATTACAATATAAAACCCCTTGGCTTGAGCTGAGTTCAAACACATGCACTTGCCCAGGCAACATGTGCTTGAGACTCCTTGCACTGACATGTTTTAATTCGTGCTGTTTTGGCGAAAATGAATGTGTTTGGAAAGTACCAAGCATTTGACTGGAAAAATGACCCTAGTGTTATCCTGCATGAGTTGTGTGTTTTGATGTAGTTTGTGCAGAACTCTATGACTTCAAAATTCAAATGTTCGTCGTTTTTAGATTCTTTGTTCACCATGAAGACATGCAAGAAAAACAAAGCTTTCTTCGGGAATTTAAGGTAGTACAGGGTCATTAATCGATATACAAATGGTCATTTTGCATGTCAAGTGTTACTTTAAGCTACACTGACAATACAAGATTATTGCCAGCCTCGTGCTCCAAGTGTAAAACCTAATGCCACAAAATAAAATAAAAAAGCATTGTGGTATCTTTCCACAGTGATTAAGAAAAATCACAAACAATACTACACCTTAATTATCTTATTTATTTATATATTTCTATTATTATATAGCACTAAAACAATTAGATATTAAATGTATCAAGTTAAGATGGCTTATATTATTTGGTCCCAGCCTGTTAAATGTAAGGATTTGCTGCAGAGTTTTGAGTCTGTTGGTCGGGCATAACGAATAACTGTAATCACTCTTGGGCACATTAGGCTCTTGGAAATTTTTCAGTATTTTCTTCCATTTTAAGAAATGATGAATGGATTAATTTCAAAAACTAATTAGTTTCTTGCAGCATTATTATCATTTCATTACCATTTATATATAATGAATTTTTTGACGTCTTTGAATTGATCTTTACTTAATGTGGATCCACAGATAGAGACGTGTTTGACAGAAGAAGAAGACGGAGGGAGAGTCTGCCAGCGCGTCGTAGGAGATGACTGAGAAGAGGAGCAGCAGTCTCAAAGGAGATTCTGGCTGCTGTAATTGATACATATCCGAATCATATCCGTATTAAGTCAGACTTAAAGGATCTGTATGCGACACTCAGAGCATTAATATAGCAGCAAATCAAAGTTTGCTATGAAAGATATAGTGGAGTGATGTCGTCCTGCACACAGAATGACGTCATGCTACCTCTGTGTGTGTGTTTTAATCCAAGCTTTTGTGTGGTTTCTTGTGGTTAGACAGTGGCATGTGTATATTAGTGCATGTGTGTATCCCACTGGCTAGCTCATCATAGAATGGTTAAACTGGTTACAGTTTAGCTGTGTTCATGGAGTTTGCATCATTAGCTGCCAGCAGCCACCTCCATGTTGAGAACCATGTGCAGACAACTCATACACTATGAATTTCACATGGCGCCCCTCAGAAGTAGCTGAGAGGTAGAGCGTGTCATCCACCAATGGGAAGATCAGCAGCTTGATCCCTGGCTCCTCCAGTCTGCATGTCGAAGCATCCTTGAGCAAGATACTGGCTGTTCCATCGGTGTGAGTGTGTTAAAAACTGAGTAGCAGGTGGCACCTTGTACGGTAGCCTCGGCCACCAGTGTACGAATGTGTGTGTGAATGGGTGTATGTGATTTGCAGTGTAAAAAGTGCTTTGAGTGGTCAGATGACTACAAAGGCGCTTTACGAGTGCAGGTCCATTTACCACTTAAAGACCCTCACCAGTAATAATCAAGCTTATAATTCTGTTAACATGTCCATATAGAGTTTTTTTATATGCTGCAAAACATAATGAGCAAAACAAGCAGTCAACTCGACAGCTGAGCACTTTCACCTTGAAAATACAGTGCACCAATGACAGTCTCGAAAACACACTTCCAGGTTTTGTTACATCACAAACCTCAGGAACCAATCCCGTCAATTTGCAGAATGGGGCTCTCCTTAACACTACAGCCAAACAAGGAGAGGCCAGTGGTAGCTACATATCATATTTGGCAAATTAAGTTTCACTTTCACTTCAGCTTGTCAGAGCTGAAACAGGATTAGCGACAACAGCAGCACATTATTAGCTGTTTGATAACATAGACAAGCTCATGTTAAGAAGATGTACTTTAATAATCCCCTGGGGTAATTCATCTTTATCTATCATCATCTTGTTATCTGTTACCATTTACAAGCAGAGATTTTTGTGTTCAATAAGCAGGGTCGAAGGTGAGCAGGTATGCTTAAGCTGCAGGGTGCAGCTGAGGGGCGGAGCTGATTTACATAATCATATATCTGTGATACTGAGTGAGACAAAGGTGTAAAGATACATCTAAGCCATTTTAAGGCATGAATGGATGTTGTTCATGGAAGAAACTCCAAAATATGTCATTTTTTATGAACAAAGCTGAGTTTTTGGGAGTTAAATCAAAGCCGTGAGAAAAACTTATATTAAAAAAAGATTTAAACCCGTACAAAATAAATGACTTATGGACTGGAGCCATCATGAATTCTTAGGGCTCATTTGACCCAAAAGGCTAATTAAACAGTTACATATGTTAGTTAATGAGCTTAAGTTAGATTTTTATGTGCCAAGTATGCAGTCACGCCTTAATTAGCATGGCCCCTCATTAGTTCATATGTCACATGCAGTTATTCATGCATTAATTCATGCTGAGTCTTGCACTTATTAATGCAGATAAGTCACGTACACCTATATCAAAGTGCTGGATTACTTTATGGATCGTTTTCAACAGAGTGTGAAAGTCAAGGAGCAGCTGTCCTTTTTTTTTTTTTTTTTAGCGAGGTCTGACTTTGAAAGGTGGACGGGCTTTGAAGTCAGCTATAAATAAGGAGATCATCACTCTAATACCACATTGTGATACTCACTTACGTATTCTGAATTCATAATTCAAGCAGCAGCGCAGCACAAAAGCCTTTGTTTAACCATTAAAGATGAACCCCGCTGAGTAATTAAAGGTGGACTCCCACCAACAACACACGGAGCACCAGTTCAGACATTGTTTTAGAGCCGATCTGAAAGATTTTCAATCAAGAAATTACTGTCTCCATTCATTTTTTTTTCTTTTAATATGTGTAAACAGATGACAAACAGAATTGTATTTGAATTCCTGCAAATCAAAGAAGTGAGACTCTGCTGAGTCGATAGCCGAGAGTTAGATAATTGAGAAAACCTAATTATGTGGCTGTAAAATTAATTTCCATGCATCCACCCATCCACTTTATCCGGGTCAGAGCAGACTGCATGACTTCCTCCTAGCAACTTCCCCCCATAAACTTCCTCCAACTTCTTCCACATGGCCCTGTGGGATCCCTGGGTTTAGGGCTGACTTGCTGTCAGGACCGAACACAGCTTCTCTCTCTGAGGGTAGAGCGACTGAAGGCTCATAGCAGTGACCCTGGCACCTCACACTCTCTGACGGGAAACCTCAGGGAAAACAGGGATAAGCCGTCTCTAAATCCACAAAACACATTTACACAGGATTATCAAATTCCCTGAACCCCTCTGTTATCTGTGCGAGGAAAAACTGTTGGTCTACTGCTCTGTGGTCACAACAGATTCAACACCCTGAGTCTGGAGATCAACAGTTGAGCGTAGTCTTCTTTACAGGTTTTCCCAGCGGGGCTGAAGGCCAAAACATAACGCAAGAGAGTGTTCAGGCTGTCTGAAAGAGGTGAAAACCTCTCCTCAGATGTTCTGACAGCAGGGTCTGTATCATCGCAATCTGACAGTCACGGCTGCTCTCTGCACTGATTATCCAGGTGAGTACAGGTGTAAAAATAGGCAGAGCTCTAAGTACTCCACAAACTCACACTTCCTCTACTGTCCAAAGTCATTACACCAATGTCCTTGAAATATGTGTTGGTAGAAATGGAGAGGTGGTATGCTTTCAGGAAAGGATGATGTGTAACTGAATCAGAGTCAATGGACAGACTTTCATTTCGTGTTTTTGAATTAACCTTGTACAGCTCTTACACTCCATACACCAGGAAACTGCTACACATGTGGCACTCACATCTTCTCCACCATGAATGTCTGAAGAGAACTGGATACAGCCTTGGACACAGAGCCCTGTTCAGTCCTATTAAAATGTGTCTCAGTGGTGCTTGAAGCCAGAAAGCTTGATTTCTGCTGTATGAAGAGCACTAGAGACTTACAGCAGCCAAGCAGCTAACGTCCGCCGGCCAAGCAGCTAACCTCAGGTTTAGCCCTCAGCTAACTTGAGTGGGGATAAAATGATTTAATCAAGCAGCTCCTCTTCAAAATATTATTGGATCAAATCCTGATAATGAAACGAATCATCTCCTTGGGGTTGTGGCGCTCAAAAGAAATTATCCACTGATTTAGAGATGTCTCTTTCACAATGCAAGCCTGTGAGAAAAAGTCTTTTTGGGCCCCGCGGCATCAGACTTTCTTTAAAAACTGTTGACAGGACGCCTCAAACTGCTAATTAGCTCAATTAGGACTCATTGAATGATAAATATTTGATCCATTGAGGTTCTTTATTTGTGAAACTTTCCTCAAACTGAGAAAAGTGATTTAAAAATCCATGATGTTGAGCAGGAACTAGAGTGCGGAGCTGGTGGGAGAAACAATACTGTGCATATCCAATGGGCCACATACCCCAGAAGTGAACCCTGAAGCTAAAAGCTTTTTTGGGTGTGCCAGGAGTGCAGTGCCATTTGTCTAAATAGGTGCCATCTTGGGGTCTATCTAGTTACTGTTATACATCCATGGTTAGATGCTATTTGGCACATATATAGCTATTTGGCATCTAGCCTTTTCAGTCAGTTTGTGACTATGTTGACCTGAAAAAGATTTAGAAGTAGTAGTAGAGGAAGTAGAGGTAGAGGAAGAAGAAGAAGAAGAAGAAGAAGAAGAAGAAGAAGAAGAAAAAAAAGAAGAAGAAAAAAGTCATATAAAATTTGTCTTTTCTTTGGTGGATGACTTGATTGGGATCTTTGTTTTTTGACAACGTACTTAAGTGGCAGTGGCGTAAGGTAGTTACAGCAAGCCTCATGCTATTATGACAGGGACAGGCCCTAGTGGTTACTGGTTACTAGTTATGGTTATGAAGCATACACACACACACACACACACACACACACAGTTTTTGGCTTAAATATGTTTTACCAACAGAGTTTCTTTCGGCTGCTTTTATGTTATAGCCACAGATGTGATGTGCAGATGTGCCCAGCTTGTCAGTGTTGAGAGATTTTGCACCTGAACTAGCTGCTGTAAATGGTATCATCTTGTTACATGACTCAACATACATATTATCCAACAATCATCATTACATATCTGAATATGACAGAAACTACAAAAGAAAACAGGAAATTATTAGTTTAACTAAACAGGTTTTTTTTATAGTTAAATTATATATTTTTTTATAGTTAATGTAGAATAAGCTTATAATTTTGATAAATACTATCTTACAAAAACACAAAACCATGATGGAGATGGGTTTGCCTTTTATAGAAATATAGAAAATCGCACCATTTTTGATTTAATTTTTTTTTAAATTTAACCTTTATTTAACCAGGAAGATCCCATTAATCAATGTGAGTTCTTTAAACTTGGGCATATTTCCAGGTGGCAATCGGGCTCCTCCATCCCACCAGCCCCAGAGCATCCACACTGCCTCTCATCTATATTTACGCCTGTTTAGTGGCCTTCAGCAGAGTGAAACCTCAATAGTTGGACTCTAGTCCGTTTTTTGAAAATGGGAACTACCATCCATGATCCATGTCTGCAAGACCAAAGGAAATGTTCCTAACATCCACTCAACATTGACAAAAAGCATGTTAGTGCCAGTATTTTTTCATGCCTTCCTAAAAGGTCCAGTGTGTAGGATCATCCATGAAATGGTATGTCATAATCATATTATTATAGTCATAATACTTTTCATGCGTTTCATGTCTGTACCTTTCTTCCTCACCCCGCGATTCACTCCTCGCATGCATGCTCACTCTATTCTCTGGCTGTCAGTGTTCGGGGCTGTCAATTTAGTCATCAACTGTTCTACAACTGATCTACAATTAACCAATAGCACAGCGACACACCTTCTCCGCCAGCCTATCATCTCACTGCTCCTCATTTTGAATATGGTTCTTTTTCTGCCTACAGTCCTTTCATGCTGCTGCCGTGCGTACCCTCCACCTCCCCATCACAACCTAGTCTCTTTGGATGCAGCCTCATTCCGCCTCATCATTCATCTACCAACTCATCATCCACCACCACTTCCATCAGTGTCTAGACTACATGGGGGGATTTATCTTGCTACTGCTCAGATGTGCCACGATCTAAAATAATCTCCCTGTGGTGTCTAAGCGCCAAAGACTGTTACAATCATATCAGCACAATCATCTGTTAATCTGTACACCTATATTTCACATTAAATTTGATCTTTATTCCATATATCTGTCTCTGCTGATTAAAATATCTACATACGGAGCAGGTCCTCTTCCATGGAGTCCACCATGTTGTTTTACAGAGGCCAGGAGTGGACAAACCACACACTGGCTCTAGATAGAACCATTCATGTTTTCACGTCTCCTACACGCTTGGCACACAGGAGAAGTTTCATCTCTGCAACACTGCTGCAAGATGACACTAAATCCTACACACTGGACCTTTAATACAATAGTTACGTGTCTGTATGTATGTTGAATCGGTCTCTTTAATCATTTATTCTGTCCATTTTCACCAAAAAAGTGATTGCAACCATGTGTGACTGTGATATAAGAGACAAGGGACTAAATCCACAGCCTTCATTCTTTGTGAAAATGCATTGTAAACTTGAATACCATCTAAACTTGCAGTCTTTTTAGTCCAGCATTTGCTATTTGTGTTAACACTCCTCCATTACAGCTCAGCAAGAAACCAATGTCTGAGGAAATGCAAAGAGGGACTGTTGAACAAAAGACTAACTTTAGTAAGTACCCACTGATTTGGCTAACTCAAACTGCCGAAGCCTCATTTTAGCTTTGGCTAAACTTCATAAAACATTTTTACATTTGGATCTCTTCTCTTACAGTGGAGTCACAGTCTCTTCACAGCCTGCTTGGAGAGGAAGAATGATTACAGCCACCAATAACTCCTTCAACATATATAAAGGCATATGAGCACTGTATTAAGATAGACTTGAAAAATTCAGAACTCATCCTTTAAGCACAACAGGATGTCAGGATAAATCTCATCCTCCCCCGCACCTTCCACTTACCACAGGTGTAATTTCACAAGGAGACAAGGAGACTTGTCATCCCTAATATTTCATATAAATCATTTATCTCCCTCAATTAACTCTATAGAGTGTCCATGGCAATCTCACCTCTCCTCAGACGTATGAGAGAAAGAGAAACAGACAGACAGAGACACTGCAGCCTGTGGTTCATACATCATGGTCGTTCACACAGCAGCACCGCAGAGCAGTAAGTTCATTAGGGAGAAAGCTTTACTTTGACATTCAGTTATCACAGTTGAGTAGTAGATAGATAACACTGGATGCCCATCGCAGTTGATATAGCGAACATTTTCTAACAAGCTACTTGCAGCTGATGTTAGTTGTTAGCCATAACACACTGTAACTAAGATGTTAACTAGAAATAGGCCTGCAATAGGCCTACAGTATATGTCTTCTCTGGCTACTTAGTCTTGCCAGAAACCAGCTGTGAACACTGACATATCAGCACCTTTTAAGTTGATATGGCAATCTTTTTAGCAAACCATGTTTTTTTACACATCCAGCAGTTATGGAGCAACATATAATTCATTTGGAGTTGTGTTTTTGGTGACCTGAAACATGTACGTCTCTCTTTTAGCTCTGTTTTTGGTCTCTACCAACTAACTGTGTCTGTCTGCTGTTTGGTGTTAAGCAGGTTGTGTACATCATCATTATCACCCCGTGACCTCCAGTATGCGCTGGAGCAATTTGCAGCCAAGTGTGAAGCAGTCAGGATGAGAATCAGTGCCTCCAAGCCCGAGGCCATGGTTCTTTGCTGGCAAATGGTGGATTGCTCCCTCAGGGTTGGGAGAGAGGTACTGCCCCAAGTGAAAGAGTTTAAGTATCTCAGGGTCTTGTTTACGAGTGAGGGTAAAATGGAGCATGGCTTCAGCAGTGATGCAGGCACTGCGCCAGACGGTCATTGTAAAGAGGGAGCTGAGCCGGAAGGCAAAGCTCTCAGTTTAACGATCCATCTATGCTTCACCCCTCACCCATGGTTGTGAGATTTGGGTAGTGACCGAAAGAATGAGATCTCAGATACAAGCAGCAGAAGCGAGTTTCCTCCGGAGGATGGCTGCGCTCAGCCTTAGAGATCACACATCTCGGAGGGAAGCTCAGAATAGTGTCTAAAGGGGCCAGCTGAGGTAGTTCAGGCATCAGATCAGGATGCCTCCTGGACGCCTTCCGATAGAGGTTTTCCAGGTACATCCATTTAGTAGGAGGCCCCGGGGTAAAAAGAGAACACGCTGGAGGGATTGTATATCTCATCTGGCCTGGGAACGCCTTGGGGTCCCCCAGGAGGAGCTAGAAAGCCTTGCTGGGGAGAGGGACGTCTGGAGTACTTTGCTCAGCCTGCTGCCCCCGCAACCCGGCCTCCCGGAGAGGCAGATGAAAATGGATAGATGAATGGATGGATGGAGGTAGCATACAGAGAGAGCACTATGAGAGCAGTGAAAGTAAATAAAACAGTAAAGTTTTGGGCCAGCCAGCTAAATAATGAACTGAAACTCTAAAGCTGTTATGCTGAGGGGAGCTGCAGAGTCAGGTGATAACTCTCTGTAGGTTCATCGCTATGAGCAACCCCTTATACATTGTCAATAACACATTGTTAGAAAAATACTGGAGCTGGAGTTAGGATGTGGTTAGTCTAAACAGCCTTAGCATAAACACTGAAAGCAGGGGAGAACAACTAGCCTTGCTCTGTCCGAAGTTTAAAAAATATCTGACTACCAAGCTCATTAATTATGCTGCATTCACATGGAATCAGAGAGACGATAGATGGCAATACAGATATAATTTAAGTGGAAGAGAGCAGGACAGTAAAATTAGGAGAGGCCAACACAGCTTATCACCAACAGTAAGGGTAGATGGCATTGTTGGGGACAAATAAAGCAACTGATTGATTGATTGACTGATTGATTGATTGTTCAAAGTTAGAAATTTTAACTTTTTGCCATAATGCTGAACTATTCTGTGAATTATTCCCTGATGAATTGCAAACATTTATATATTTATTTAAGATGGCATTTTATGTCCAGATGTCCACTGCTGCTGTGTCAAAGTGTCTGGCACTCACATGACTCTCCCTCTCCACTGGCTCTCTGTTGGACTAATTTAGGCTATATAGACATTATTATATGTATTATACTATATTTATGTATAATATATTATTTCACCATACTATATTATATTTTATAATCTATGTTGTTGTTCTATATATTGTGTTATACTATTCTACTAAATTTCATCTTCTTATAACCCATACTATTTTATACTGTACTATATTAGACTATGCTGCTAAAGTGTTATAATGTTATATTACATTATATACTATATTTCTATTATATAATAGTAGTTAATAGAGTTAATACAGACCAACACTAAGTATCATTATTTTTAACATATATTAGTCTAGTGTACGCTGTTTGCATATTCTGCACTAAAGTTGACTCTGCTTCTATTAATCACGTTTACCCTGTAAATTTGTCTGTACTTGCTCTTGTATAATTTCTATTTTTACTTCTAATTTTAGTTTCATATACTTGTAATTTTTACTTTATTTATCTGCACTTATTTATGTCCTTGTGCTGCTGCAACAACCGAATTTCTACTCTGGGGATTAGTAAAGGCTAACCTTTGTCTTTATTTTTATTTATTTATTTTTGTTATCTTTATTTCTATTTTAGCTATATTTTTAGATTTAATTTTATTTATTTATTTGTTACTTTATCGCGATCTTTAATGTGAAAATGGCTCCCTCTAGCGGTGACTTTATCTCCAGGACATTTTCCCCTACTATCCCTCTGAACTGTGGCAAACTTTCACCTGGACTTATGACCAGTAACTGTTAATAACTGAGCCTGACTTGTTTCTCCTGCAGCAGTCTGAAGTCCACCATCGGATCCATCCATCGGATAAATAATATCTTCTCAATATTTAAGATTTATACACATCTAACTGCGACAGCTGCCATCTGGCGTGAAGTCCGTCAAGTGAGTTGTTATAACGTTAACCGTTAGCTTGCTAACCGTTAGCTTAGCTATTTACTTTAGCTAAGCTAATAGAGCTCTCGGCTCACGGTGTGGCTAATTTAGCAGCTTGAAAAACCGAAGTAACGTTGATGTCATTATATCTAGGTTTTCTGCGTGTTGTTTTGCAGTGCTGCTGATGATTACTGTAATGTTACCAAACGGCTGTTTGGAGGTCAGCTAATGTAGCTCAGCAGCCCCCAGCAATAATATCCTGCATGGATCTTCTCAGCCAGTAGAGGGCAGTGCTGTCTCGCTAAGGGACTTTTATCCATGGTCTGTTGTTGTGTTACAAACTGATGGGTTATGTCTAGAGGTAAAAGTACTCAGATGTTTCACTAAAGTAAAAGTAGCAATACCACTGTGCAAAAATACTTTAAGTGTCAGACCTGCTTTTGAAATTTTACAGAAGTTAAAGTCTAAAAATTATTAGCATCAAAATATAATTGAAGCACCAGAGGTAAAAGTGCTCATTATACAAGAATGGTCCATTTTGGAATGATAAATATATCACTGGACTATAATGTTTACATCACTTTAATGTTGCAGCTGGTAAAGGAGGGGTTATTTCATCTAAATTATAATGCCAGATAGCTTACTCCCTCACAATTCACCACAATTTCTTAACTGATTTATATTGTATATACAATCTAAATATAAATATTTAAATATTAAATATTTAAAGGGCGCCTGGGATGCGTTCATAAAAATTCATCCACGTTGAGAGTATTGTTTTAACAGGATAAAGTGGTGTTGTGTCAGTATGCTGGTTGCCATATTCCTTGAGTGCCGTAACTCACTCTGTCTTTGATGCTTTGTCTGTCGGAGCTAGATCAAATGAATGATTCATAATCAATATATTAATTAAAGCTTCATTTTTATACAAGTAATCTTCATACTGGTTTAAATAAACAATTTGATTGGGGAATGTTGATCCCATCTTTGCTGAGCAACAGTTTTGTGTGAAAGGAATTAAAGGCCTGTCCCAAATATAGGCCTGTTGATTTCAGTGATTTAAGCAAATAATAGCCCAGGCTATTAATTGAAGTTTTACGGTATTTCCATTATATGCTACTACGTATTATACAAATTATATCGTTTTTACTCCACTACCTTTTTATTTGAATGCTTTAGTCACTAGTTTATTTGCAAATTTAGACTATTAAATATAATATAAATGAACTAAAAATTATGATTCATTAGTATAGGTGAAGCTGCCTAGCAGTATAGAGAGCATGTAGGATTAGCTCTACTCTTGCCAACTGCTGCGATGTACACATGAATGCATCAAGATAATCCAGCAATATGATATGAGCCTGAAATGTACCATACTGCATCATGATTTTTTGTACTTTAGGTATAAATGTATTTTACACTGTAGTATTGCTACTTTTACTTCACTAAAAGATCTTAATACTTCCTCCACCACTGATCATCTGCATTTAAGTGAATGCAGCATAGAAATGGCAAGAAAGTTGCACTTTCCTCACAATTAAAGTGCTCCTCCCCTCCTCAGTTCACTGTTCAGGTCAGTATGTCACATTAAGTGCCAGACATAGAGAATATGCACTTTATTACGCACATGAATAGTATTCCATTAAGAGCATAGTGCGCTCGTTGTTGAAGAATATAATTGTAGTGGTTTGAGCAGTTCCCAGTAGATCTCTCCCCCAGAGCTGAAATGAAAATTATGCCCTTTCCACTAACAAGCTTTCTAACTGACCTCCACTGAAGAAATGGACTCAGACCCTTTTGAATCTTTGAGCACTACCTCCCAAATTATAAGTCTAGCAGGTTTAAGAGATCCTGAAAAATATCCTCCCACCTTCAGGCAGTAATCACACTCAAGATCAGTGTGTCTCTATACCTGCTGAGCACAGGCAGGTCAACGATCTGCCTCCTCATCCTGAGTCACCAGAGGGATTTCTTGTACTTCCTGACACACGTCAATAAGCTCCTCCTGCACTAGATCTTTTCAGCGCACACCTTTATGTTGAATTCTCTTCATCTCAAACAAGTTTAAAAGACCCCCTCTCTCATCTGGACAGCCTCACTCAGCAGTTTCTTCAGTTGCTGCTGTAATTTAAGAAAAACTTTAGGAAACTTGGGGACGGCAGAGCAAGCCAGAAACACAACACTGGCAAATTAACACCATGCGAAGTTGTGGTAAATGAGCGAACAAAAACAGACTTATCCCTGTATTTAAATAATTGTCACATCTCCACTTTCTCAGGATTTTCACCTTTGACTATTCAGAACAGCTATAAACAGTTTTGACTTAAAATGTGACAGGACAACACATTCCGCATTAGTTTGTTAAGTGCAGGGGTGTCTAAACTCTTTAGGATGGCGGCCTGATTAGATAACGTGAGAATATAAAGGGGCCAGCTGCTTCTTGCGTCACATGGGTTATAAAATAAAAACTCCCATACAAATGAGACAAAGGCAACAGTTTCATCTTTCAGAGGACAAAGTATTCAGCTTTTCACTGCTCCTGACAGTAGAGGCCCTCGCCATCGACTTGTCTGCTACCTATCAGGAAATATCTGCTGTTAGACAACCGTTGGTTTGCTTGTTTACTGAATGTTTATGAAAACACATGCGTATTTCCTACTTGGTGCATGTCTACAAACTATGATAGTCCTGCCATCATGAGGTGAATATCTTGCTTAATTAACCAATACTGCGTGGTGGACCACATATAGTACTTTTGAACAACAAGCCGTTTTGTGCATACTGATCCCTGTAGCTTGAAGCCATGTTACAGAATTTCTGTCTAGCTCTGTTTTGGTCTCCACCACCCCCTGTTGTAGCTGCAAAATTCTTTACTGTGATCACCAGCTCTTCCTTGATTTTGTCTGTTTGGTGCTGTGCTGGTAGAGCACAGTGGAGCTCTTTGGCTGAAAATAGCTGCGTGTTGTGCAAGAGGTTGATGAGAGCAGTGAGACTGAATAGAAACAGTAAAGGTGTGAGCTGTAAAACCAGGGTCTAAAAGAATCTAAAAAGCACCATACTGCAGAGTAAAATTCTGTGTAGTTACACCACTACAAGCAAAGCCCTCTCTCATGGCAGATAGCAGCATTAAAGGTCCAGGGTGTAGGATTTAAGAGTCTTTATTGGCTGAAATGGAATATAATTATATAATGGAATATAACAATTCAAGTGTGTTTCTCATTAGTTTATAATCACCTGAATCTAAGAATTGTTGTGTTTTCGTTACCCTAGAGCAATGGTTTTCAATTTTTTTTGTGCCCAAGGCACACCAAAGGGCAAGCCGAAATCTCAAGGCACACCTGTAATTAAAATTCCGACTCACGCACAGCGACAAATAGGTTCCCCGTGAAGGTTTTTTTTAAATTTAATTTATTTTAATTACATTTTTTAGCTAGAGTGTGCCTCTTTATTAGGAAATGGGTACACACTACATACTGTTACAGTCAATTAAAAATTCATTCATAACTTTTTCTATTGGCCCAGTTGAATATTGCAATAATAATGTGTGGTTATCACAAAGTCCCACGGCACACCTGGGTTGGCATCACACCTGGACTGGCATACCATTTGAGAACAACTGCCTTAGAATGAGCAGTTTATATCTACATACGGAGCAAGTCTTCGTCCACAGAGATTGCCATGTTGTTTCTACAGTAGCCCAGAACAGACAAACCAAAGACTTGCTTTAGAGAGGGCCATTCACGTCTTCGCCATTACTTGATTTGTCATTTTATCTATAAAATGGAAAATAGAAAATGCCCATCTCCAGTTCTCAGAGCCCAAAGTGATGTCTTCAAATAGCATGTTTTGTTTGACCAACAGTCAAAAACCCCAAAGATGCTAAAATTACAATAATCTAAAATGACAAGCCATGGCGATTTAGGGGTTTGGGCACTGACCATTTGCCACAACACCCACAGTTCCTGTCATTTCTCTACTGTTGGCTATTCAATGTAGGCAAAAATTGCCCCCTGTCAGATTAATTAGAATAAAGACAATGATGCAAAAGAGTACAGCTTTACTCTCATTTTATAACATAAAATACAAAGGACATTACAAAGTCACAACACCACAACGATTAATCTGTCGTCAAAATTTTGTCATTTGTCTTTGATTTACTTACTAGAAGTGATAGTCATGATCGTGATTTCATACTAAATACGAACACTCACCAACAACTGGCTTCATCTACACATCTCCATGTCCTTGACCTCCAAGAGTAGAGCACAACAAGGTGACAGTTGAAACCACAGGGCTGAAAACAACATTTTCTGTGTTGCAGGCTCTCTTTTTTAAGGTAATGGTGAAGAGAGTCCACTGAGGGCCTGAATTTGACCGATCGACCCACAGAGGTACAGCACAGGTTGGGTACTGTCGAAGGCTAATGGCTCGCGAAGTCACACCAGGTAAAGCCTGCTGAAAAATTTGAAATGTACCAAAACGAAATATCACTTCAAGCACAGAATATTGGAAAAAATGGAGCTGTGCTGACGAGAGGGCAAGTGGGACTGTGAGTGTGTGTGTGAGGGCAAGTGTGTAGGTGTGTATGAGTGAGTGAATGCGTAGAGGAGCTGATCCTATCAGACTCTTGTCAGGTCCTGTTGGGTTTTTCTATATAAACCTGTGAGCAAGGAGACTTGTGCTGCACTTACACTTTTTTTAACCCCCTTCCTGTCTATATGTCTTTCGCTCACACACTCACACGCACACACACACACACACACACACACACACACACACACACACACTGTCAGTCTCTTCCTGTTTTCCTCTGTCTTTCTACATTTCCCCTTTTCTCACATCATTAGTCTCTCCATGTCTCTTCTTGCTCTCTCCCTGGAGCTCAGTGAGGATTTAGGCCTCCTCTCCTCCTAGACTCACCTACATCCTTTCATCCTGTTCCCTCCTCTCATCCTCCTCCTCCTCACTCCCCTCTCCCTCCTTTTCTTCTCTCTTCTCTCCTCCCTCCCCCCCTCCTTGCTTAACCTGCTTCCTGAGCCCAAAAAATAAACCCACACACACAAGCAAACACACACACACACACACACACACACACTGGCACATTACACACTGTGCACACGCATACAGAATCAAGCCCAAACCCATCTGCAGCCAGCAGCACAACATCTAATCCTTATGCTTGGGGAGGAGGGGGACCTTGCAGTCATTCCTGCTCTCTTTCTGCCCCACCATTCATTTTCTTTTCTTCAATCATTTTCTCCATCCTTTAATGCATGCCCAGCATCCCACTGGTAGGTGCCGCTTTTGAGGACGCACTGGAACGGCTTCCTCTTTTCTGGATCTCTCTTGTCTAGTCCAGTGGTCGTCACTCGTATGCCACGAAGACGCACGCAGAGTCAAACCACAAAAGCCAATTTCACTCTTCGGCACACCTTCTAATAAAAAAGTGGAAATAAGCTGGTGTAGTATTTGGTTGGAATGAAAACCTGAAGCCTGTAAGCTCTGCGTGGCACATGACTGAAAGCCGCTGGTCTTGAAGTGATGATG